>NC_042958.1:45327644-45405144 GCF_901001165.1 Salmo trutta
CAATGAGTCGGACATGAGGGATATACTACAGACACCCGACCAGGCCCAGATCCCCGTGATTCACTAGAGAAGGAAACGGAGATTTCACGGAAAGAGATGAGGATGCCTTGTGAGGATCAGGAGACGAGTGGCTAATCTGTCCTTGCCTTTCGTTCTGTTTTCATCTGTATTTTTCTTGGCTGTCTACATACCACCACAGACCGATGCTGGCACTAAGACCGCACTCAATGAGCTGAATACCGCCATAAGCAAACAGGAAAATGTTCATCCAGAGGCGGCGCTCCTAGTGGCCGGGGACTTTAATGCAGGGAAACTTAAATCAGTTTTACCTCATTTTTATTAGCATGTTAAATGTGCAACCAGTGGGAAAAAGAAAACTCTAGACCACCTTTACTCCACACTCAGAGATGCATACAAAGTTCTCCCCCGCCCTCCATTTGGTAAATCTGACCATTATTCTATCCTCCTGATTCCTGCTCACAAGCGAAAATTCAAGTAGGAAGCACCAGTGACTCGGTCTATAAAAAAATGGTCAGATGAAGCAGATACTAAACTACAGGACTATTTTGCTAGTACAGACTGGAATATGTTCCGGGATTCTTCCGATGGCATTGAGGAGTACACCACATCAATCACTGGCTTTATCAGTAAGTGCATCGAGGAAGACGTCCCCACAGTGACTGTACGTACATACCCCAACCAGAAGCCATGGATTACAGGCAACATTCGCACTGAGCTAAAGGGTAGAGCTGCCGCTTTCAAGGAGCGGGAACTCTAACCCGGAAACTTATAAGAAATCCTGCTATGCCCTCTGACGAACCATCAAACAGGCAATGTGTCAATACAGGACTAAGATTGAATCGTACTACACCGGCTCCGACGCTCGTCGGATGTGGCAGGGCCTGCAAACTATTACAGACTACAAAGGGAAGCACAGTCGAGAGCTGCTCAGTGACACAAGCCTACCAGGCGAGCTAAATAACTTATATGCTCGCATCGAGGCAAGTTACACTGAAACATGCATGAGAGCATCAGCTGTTCCAGAAGACTGTGTGATCACCGCAGCCGATGTGAGTAAGACCTTTAACCTCTCTAAGGATATGTGGGACGAAATCGTCCCACCTACGTAACAGCCAGTGGAATCCTGTGGCGCGTTATTCAAATACCTTAGAAATGCTATTACTTCAATTTCTCAAACATATGACTATTTTACACCATTTTAAAGACAAGACTCTCGTTAATCTAACCACACTGTCCGATTTCAAAAAGGCTGTACAACGAAAGCAAAACATTAGATTATGTCAGCAGAGTACCCAGCCAGAAATAATCAGACACCCATTTTTCAAGCTAGCATATAATGTCACAGAAAACAAAATCACAGCTAAATGCAGCACTAACCTTTGATGATCTTCATCAGATGACACCCCTAGGACATTATGTTATACAATACATGCATGTTTTGTTCAATCAAGTTCATATTTATATCAAAAACCAGCTTTTTACATTAGCATGTGACGTTCAGAACTAGCATACCCCCCACAAACTTCCGGTGAATTTACTAAATTACTCACAATAAACGTTCACAAAAAACATAACAATTATTTTAAGAATTATAGATAAAGAACTCCTCTATGCACTCGCTATGTCCGATTTTAAAATAGCTTTTCGGTGAAAGCACATTTTGCAATATTCTAAGTAGATAGCCCGGCATCACAGGGCTAGCTATTTAGACACCCACCAAGTTTAGCCCTCACCAAACTCAGATTTACTATAAGAAAAATGTTATTACCTTTGCTGTTCTTCGTCAGAATGCACTCCCAGTACTTCTACTTCAATAACAAATGTTGGTTTGGTTCAAAATAATCCATAGTTATGTTCAAATATCCTCTGTTTTGTTCGTGCGTTCAAGACACTATCCGAAGGGTAAATATGGGTGATGCGCCCGACGCGTTTCGTGACAAAAAAATTCTAAATATTCCATTACCGTACTTCGAAGCATGTCAACCGCTGTTTAAAATCAATGTTTATGCCATTTTTCTCGTAAAAAAGCGATAATATTCCGACCGGGAATCTGTGTTTTAGTACAAAGAGAGAGAAAATAAAAACATGGGGTCGCCTCGTGCACGAGCCTCAGTCTGATTGTCCTCTGATAGACCACTTACCAAAGGCGCTAATATTTTTCAGCCAGGGGCTGGAATTACATCATTCAGCTTTTTCCCGGGTTCTGAGAGCCTATGGGAGCCGTAGGAAGTGTCACGTTACAGCAAAGATCCTACGTTTTCAATAAACAGAGCCAAGATGCCCAAGGAATGGTCAGAGAGGGCACCTGTGCCCAAGAACACTAAGGTAACCTGCCTAAATGACTACCGACCCGTAGCACTCACGTCTATAGCAATGAAATGCTTTGAAAGGCTGATCATGGCTCACAACAACACCATTATCCCAGAAACCCTAGACCCACTCCAATTTGCATACTGCACCAACAGATTCACAGATTGTGCAATCTCTATTGCACTCCACACTGTCCTTTCACACCTGGACATAAGGAACACCTATGTGAGAATACTATTCATTGACTACAGCTCAGCGTTCAACACCATAGTGCCCTCAAAGCTCATCAATAAGCTAAGGACCCTGGGACTAAACACCTCCCTAGATCCTGGACTTCCTGAGAGACCGCCCCCAGGTGGTAAGGGTAGGTAACAACACGTCTGCCACGCTGATCCTCAACATGGGAGCCCCTCAGGGGTGCATGCTCAGTCCCCTCCTGTACTCCCTGTTCACTCATGACTGCACAGCCAGGCACGACTCCAACACCATCATTAAGTTTGCTGATGACACAACAGTTGTAGGACGGATCACAACAATGAGACAGCCTATAGGGAGGAGGTCAGAGACCTGACCGTGTGGTGCAAGGACAACAACCTCTCCCTCAACATGATCAAGACATAGGAGATGATTGTGGACTACAGGAAAAAGAGGACCAAGCACGCCCCCATTCTCATCGATGGGGCTGTAGTGGAGCAGGTCGAGAGCTTCAAATTCCTTAGCGTCCACATCACCAACAGACTAACATGGTCCAAGCACACCAAGAAAGTCGTGAAGAGGGCACAACAAAACTTATTCCCCCTCAGGAGACTGAAAAGATTTGGCTTGGGTCCTCAGATCCTCCAAATGTTCTACAGCTGCACCATCGAGAGCATCCTGACGGGTTGCATCACTGCCTGGTATGGCAACTGCTCAGCCTCCGTCCGCAAGTCAATACAGATGGTAGTACGTACGGCCCAGTACATCAATAGGGTCAAGCTTCCTGCCATCCAGGACCTCTATACCAGGCGTTGTCAGAGGAAGGCCCTAAAAATTGTCAGAGACTCCAGCATCCCCCCCCCCCTCGGAACGCTGCTGCTACTCTCTGTTATTATCATTGCATAGTCACATACTTATTTTTTGATGGGTTAAACTTAAAACGGCATTGTTGGTTAAGGACTTGTAACTAATTATTTCACTATAAGGTCTACACAGAGAGAGAGAGAGAGAGAGAGAGAGAGAGAGAGAGAGAGACTTCACTATGGAGAATCACTTAAACAATACAGAAATACACTGCGGAAAAAGAAGGAACAGCATGTCAGAAATCAGCTCAATGTAATTGAAGAATCCATAGAATCGAACCACTTCTGGGAAAATTGGAAAACACTAAACAAACAACAACACAAAGAATTATCTATACAAAAGGGAAATGTATGGATAAACCACTTCTCCATTATTTTTGGCCCTGTAACAAAGAACAAACAAAGACATATACATTATCAAATATAAATATTATAATCAACTCTTAAAAGTCTACCAGAACCCAGTGTATTCTCCAATTACATTGAATGAACTACAGGACAAATACAAACCCTCCAACTCAATAAAGACCACAAATTCCAATTGGCTATACTTAAACTCTAACATCATTCTCAGCTCTGGCATCTTCCCCAATATTTGGAACCAAGGACTGATCACCCAAATCCACAAAGTGGAGACAAATTTGACCCCAATAACTACTGTGGGATATGCGTCAACAGCAACCTTGGGAAAATACTCTGCATTATCATTAACAGCAGACTCGTACATTTCCTCAGTGAAAACAATGTACTGAGCAAATGTCAAATTGGCTTTTTACCAAATTACCGTACGACAGACCATGTATTCACCCTGCACACCCTAATTGACATAGAAACAAACCAAAACAAAGGCAAAGTGTTTTCATGCTTTGTTGATTTCAAAAAAGCTTTTGACTCAATTGGCATGAAGGTCTGCTACACAAATTGATGGAAGGTGGTGTTGGGGGAAAAACATATGACATTATAAAATTAATGTACACAGACAAGTGTGCGGTTTAAATTGGCAAAAAACACACACATTTCTTTCCACAGGGCCGTTGGGTGAGACAGGGATGCAACTTAAGCCACACCCTCTTCAACAAATCTATCATAGAATTGGCGAGGACACTAGAACAGTCTGCAGCACCCGGCCTCACCCTACTAGAATCTGAAGTCAAATGTCTACTATTTGCTTATTATCTGATGCTTCTGTCACCAACCAAGGAGAGCCTACAGCAGCACCTAGATCTTCTGCACAGATTCTGTCAGACCTGGGTCCTGACAGTAAATATCAGTAAGACAAAAATAATGGTGTTCCAAAAAAGGTCCAGTTGTCAGGACCACAAATATAAATTTCATCTAGACACCGATGCCCTAGAGCACACAAAAAACTTTACATACCTCGGCCTAAACATCAGCGCCACAGGTAACTTCCACAAAACTGTGAACGATCTGAGAGACAAGTTAAGACGGGCATTCTATTCCATCAAATGGAACATAAAATTTGACATCTGGCTAAAAATACTTGAATCAGTTATAGAACCCATTGCCCTTTATGGTTGTGAGGTCTGGGGTCCGCTCACCAACCAAGAATTCACAAAATGGGACAAACACCAAATTGAGACTCTGCATGAGGACCTCTGCAAAAATATCCACCGTGTACAACGTAAAAGACTAAATAATGCATGCATGCAGAGCAGAAATAGGCCGATACCCTCTAATTATCAAAATCCAGAAAAGAGCCGTTAAATTCTATAACCAACTAAAAGGAAGTGATTCCCAAACCTTCCATAACAAAGCCATAACCTACAGAGAGATGAACCTGTAGAAGAGCCCCCTAAGCAAGCTGTCCTGGGGCTCTGTTCACAAACACAAACACAGCCCACAGAGCCCTAGGACAGCAACACAATTAGACCCAATCAAATCATGAGAAAACAAAAAGATAATTACTTGACACATTGGAAAAAATTTGCAAAACAAACTGAGCAAACTAGAATGCTATTTGGCCCTAAACAGAGAGGACACAGTGGCAGAATACCTGACCACTGTGACTGACCCAAACTTAAGGAAAGCTCTGACTATGTACAGACTCAGTGAACATAGCCTTGCTATTGAGAAAGGCCGCCATAGGCAGACCTGGCTCTCAAGAGAAGACAGACTATGTGCACACTGCCCACAAAATGAGGTGGAAACTGAGCTGCACTTCCTAACCTCCTGCCAAATGTATGACCATATTAGAGACACATATTTCCCTCAGTTTACACAGATCCACAAAGAATTGAAAAACAAACCCAATTTTGATACACTCCCATACCACAGTGTGCAATCACAGCAGCAAGAAAAGTGCAACCAGTGAAGAAGAAACACTATATTTGAAATGTCTTAAAAATAATATATATCGAATAAAAATGCTAAGAAGGGACTTTGTGTGTGTGTCTTCACAGTTTGCGGAGTTCCTTGTTGTTTTGTCTGTTTTTTCAAACTGATTTTGTTGTTGGCCTGAGTTATCTGAGGAGGAAGAGAATCCCATCAATTCCATTGATCTATGTACACTCTTAGAAAAAGGTGCTATCTAGAACCTAAAAGGGTTCTTCGGTTGTCCCCATAGCAGAACCCTTTTTGGTTCCATGGAGAACGCTTTTTTGTTCCAGGAGAACCTTTTTGGGTTCCATGTAGAATCCTTTCCACAGAGGGTTTTACATGGAACCCAAAAGGGTTCTCCATGGAACCAAAAAGGGTTCTCCTATGGGGACAACCGAAGAACCCATTTGGAACCCTTTTTTTCTAAGAGTGTAGTACTGTGCATTTCCCAGAGTCTGATCTGGACTTGAGGACTGTGAAGAGACCCCCTGATTACTGTGTCTCCCAGCCTCTGTTCTGGACTTGGGGACTGTAAAGAGACCCCTGAGTACTGTGTCTCCCAGTCTCTGTTCTGGACTTGGGGACTGTAAAGAGACCCCTGATTACTGTGTCTCCCAGCCTCTGTTCTGGACTTGAGGACTGTGAAGAGACCCCTGAGTACTGTGTCTCCCAGCCTCTGTTCTGGACTTGAGGACTGTGAAGAGACCCCTGAGTACTGTGTCTCCCAGTCTCTGTTCTGGACTTGGGGACTGTAAAGAGACCCCTGATTACTGTGTCTCCCAGCCTCTGTTCTGGACATGAGGACTGTGAAGAGACCCCTGAGTACTGTGTCTCCCAGTCTCTGTTCTGGACTTGGGGACTGTAAAGAGACCCCTGATTACTGTGTCTCCCAGCCTCTGTTCTGGACTTGAGGACTGTGAAGAGACCCCTGAGTACTGTGTCTCCCAGTCTCTGTTCTGGACTTGGGGACTGTAAAGAGCCCCTGATTACTGTGTCTCCCAGCCTCTGTTCTGGACTTGAGGACTGTGAAGAGACCCCTGAGTACTGTGTCTCCCAGCCTCTGTTCTGGACTTGGGGACTGTAAAGAGACCCCTGATTACTGTGTCTCCCAGCCTCTGTTCTGGACTTGGGGACTGTGAAGAGACCCCTGAGTACTGTGTCTCCCAGCCTCTGTTCTGGACTTGGGGACTGTAAAGAGACCCCTGATTACTGTGTCTCCCAGCCTCTGTTCTGGACTTGAGGACTGTGAAGAGACCCCTGAGTACTGTGTCTCCCAGTCTCTGTTCTGGACTTGGGACTGTAAAGAGACCCCTGATTACTGTGTCTCCCAGCCTCTGTTCTGGACTTGGGGACTGTAAAGAGACCCCTGATTACTGTGTCTCCCAGCCTCTGTTCTGGACTTGGGGACTGTAAAGAGACCCCTGATTACTGTGTCTCCCAGCCTCTGTTCTGGACTTGGGGACTGTAAAGAGACCCCTGATTACTGTGTCTCCCAGCCTCTGTTCTGGACTTGAGGACTGTGAAGAGACCCCTGAGTACTGTTCCTCCCAGCCTCTGTTCTGGACTTCGGTGACTGTAAAGAGACCCCTGATTACTGTGTCTCCCAGCCTCTGTTCTGGACTTGAGGACTGTGAAGAGACCCCTGATTGTGTGTCCTGTAGGGTATGTGTGGGGTTTTGAGCGTTGTGTTAACTGGGAGAGAGGGAGCGGGGGGGATTAGGGTTTTGAGCGTTGTGTTAACTGGGAGAGAGGGAGGGGGGGAGGGTGGATTAGAGAGAGGAATAGCAAGCTATGTTGGTAACTTCTGATTCCTAATGGGCCACATAACATGCTGCTTAGCCAAACAAAGGACAGCGTATGTGTCATAGGAGGAGTCCAGGCCAGACGTTGTGTTATTGCTCATATGAAGAGATGGAGGACGTATGTTTGTGTATTGCGGCCCCCTTGGGCTGGATCTGAGACGGGCCCTCTCAGTATACATTTCATTACTTCCATCTCATCTCTGAGGAGATCCAGTGTGTGTGTCTCTCTCTCTCATATTACAAGGTGTGGAGATCAATACGATCCATTTACTGTAGAACAGACCAGCTAAATAATCACCTCAGCAGCTGTATAGGCTGTATGAGCTGTATGAGCTGTAAAGGCTGTATGAGCTGTATGGGTTGTATGAGCTGCATAGGATGTATGAGCTGTATAGGTTGTATGGGCTGTATGGGTTGTATGAGCTGCATAGGATGTATGAGCTGTATAGGTTGTATGGGCTGTATGAGCTGTATGAGCTGTATAGGATGTATGAGCTGTATGAGCTGTATGAGCTGTATGGGCTGTATCGGCTGTATGAGCTGTATAGGCTGTATGGGCCGTATGAGCTGTATAGGCTGTATGAGCTGTATAGGATGTATGAGCTGTATAGGCTGTATGGGCTGTATGAGCTGTATGAGCTGTATAGGCTGTATGGGCTGTATGAGCTGAATGGGCTGTATAGGCTGTATAGTCTGTATGAGCTGTATGGGCTGTATGAGCTGTATGGGCAGTATGAGCTATATAGGCTGTATGAGCTGTATAGGCTGTATGGGCTGTACGAGCTGTAGGAGCTGTATGGGCTGTACGAGCTGTAGGAGCTGTATGGGCTGAATAGGCTGTATGGGCTGTATAGGCTGTATAGGCTGTATGAGCTGTATGGGCTGTATGAGCTGTATGGGCTGGATAGGCTGTATGAGCTGTATAGGCTGTATGGGCTGTACGAGCTGTAGGTGCTGTATAGGCTGTATGGGCTGTATAGGCTGTATGGGCTGTATGAGCTGTATAGGCTGTATGGGCTGTATGGGCTTTATAGGCTGTATGGGCTGTATAGTCTGTATGGGTTGTATGGGCTGTATAGGCTGTATGGGCTGTATAGTCTGTATGGGCTGTATAGTCTGTATGAGCTGTATAGTCAGTATGGGCTGTATGAGCTGTATGGGCTGTATGGGCTGTATGAGCTGTATAGTCTGTATGGGCTTTATAGGCTGTATGGGCTGTATAGTCTGTATGGGTTGTATGGGCTGTATAGTCTGTATAGGTTGTATGGGCTGTATAGGCTGTATGGGCTGTATAGTCTGTATGGGCTGTATGGGCTGTATGGGCTTTATAGGCTGTATGGGCTGTATAGTCTGTATGGGTTGTATGGGCTGTATAGGCTGTATGGGCTGTATAGTCTGTATAGGCTGTATGGGTTGTATGGGCTGTATGGGCTGTATAGTCTGTATGGGTTGTATGGGCTGTATAGGCTGTATGGGCTGTATGGGTTGTATGGGCTGTATGGGCTGTATGAGCTGTATGAGCTGCTACTCCTCTACACTAGAACCCTAATATATGAATATAGGACATGTGTCATTTATCAAAAGCAATGTACAGTCATGTGTGAATAAATTGTACATACAGGTAGTCAAACCCACTATCCTGGCGTAGCACAGAACTCTATTCCTGAGCTACAGAGGACCACTACAGCCCTGTGTGTAGACTGAGATACAGAGGACCACTACAGTCCTGTGTGTAGACTGAGCTACAGAGGACCACTACAGTCCTGTGTGTAGACTGAGCTACAGAGGACCACTACAGTCCTGTGTGTAGACTGAGCTACAGAGGACCACTACAGCCCTGTGTGTAGACTGAGATACAGAGGACCACTACAGCCCTGTGTGTAGACTGAGCTACAGAGGACCACTACAGCCCTGTGTGTAGACTGAGATACAGAGGACCACTACAGCCCTGTGTGTAGACTGAGATACAGAGGACCACTACAGCCCTGTGTGTAGACTGAGATACAGAGGACCACTACAGCCCATGTGTAGACTGAGCTACAGAGGACCACTACAGTGCTGTGTGTAGACTGAGATACAGAGGACCACTACAGTCCTGTGTGTAGACTGAGCTACAGAGGACCACTACAGCCCTGTGTGTAGACTGAGCTACAGAGGACCACTACAGCCCCGTGTGTAGACTGAGATACAGAGGACCACTACAGGCCTGTGTGTAGACTGAGATAAAGAGGACCACTACAGCCCTGTGTGTAGACTGAGCTACAGAGGACCACTACAGCCCTGTGTGTAGACTGAGATACAGAGGACCACTGCAGTCCTGTGTGTAGACTGAGCTACAGAGGACCACTACAGCCCTGTGTGTAGACTGAGCTACAGAGGACCACTACAGCCCTGTGTGTAGACTGAGCTACAGAGGAGCACTACAGTCCTGTGTGTAGACTGAAATACAGAGGACCACTACAGCCCTGTGTGTAGACTGAGCTACAGAGGCCCACTACAGCCCTGTGTGTAGACTGAGCTACAGAGGACCACTACAGCCCTGTGTGTAGACTGAACAACAGAGGACCACTACAGCCCTGTGTGTAGACTGAGCTACAGAGGACCACTACAGTCCTGTGTGTAGACCGAGATACAGAGGACCACTACAGCCATGTGTGTAGACTGAGCTACAGAGGACCACTACAGCCCTGTGTGTAGACTGAGATACAGAGGACCACTACAGCCCTGTGTGTAGACTGAGCTACAGAGGACCACTACAGTCCTGTGTGTAGACTGAGATACAGAGGACCACTAAAGTCCTGTGTGTAGACTGAGCTACAGAGGACCACTACAGCCCTGTGTGTAGACTGAGATACAGAGGACCACTACAGCGCTGTGTGTAGACTGAGATACAGAGGACCACTACAGCCCTGTGTGTAGACTGAGATACAGAGGACCACTACAGCCCTGTGTGTAGACTGAGCTACAGAGGACCACTACAGTCCTTTGTGTAGACTGAGCTACAGAGGACCACTACAGCCCTGTGTGTAGACTGAGCTACAGAGGACCACTACAGCCCTGTGTGTAGACTGAGCTACAGAGGACCACTACAGTGCTGTGTGTAGACTGAGATACAGAGGACCACTACAGTCCTGTGTGTAGACTGAGCTACAGAGGACCACTACAGCCCTGTGTGTAGACTGAGATACAGAGGACCACTACAGCCCTGTGTGTAGACTGAGCTACAGAGGTCCACTACAGTCCTGTGTGTAGACTGAGATACAGAGGACCACTACAGCCCTGTGTGTAGACTGAGATACAGAGGACCACTACAGCCCTGTGTGTAGACTGAGATACAGAGGACCACTACAGCCCTGTGTGTAGACTGAGATACAGAGGACCACTACAGCCCTGTATGTAGACTGAGCTACAGAGGACCACTACAGCCCTGTGTGTAGACTGAGCTACAGAGGACCACTACAGCCCTGTGTGTAGACTGAGATACAGAGGACCACTACAGCCCTGTGTGTAGACTGAGATACAGAGGAGCACTACAGTCCTGTGTGTAGACTGAGATACAGAGGACCACTACAGCCCTGTGTGTAGACTGCGCTACAGAGGCCCACTACAGCCCTGTGTGTAGACTGAGCTACAGAGGCCCACTACAGCCCTGTGTGTAGACTGAGCTACAGAGGACCACTACAGCCCTGTGTGTAGACTGAGCTACAGAGGACCACTTCAGCCCTGTGTGTAGACAGGACCACTACAGCCCTGTGTGTAGACTGAGCTACAGAGGACCACTACAGCCCTGTGTGTAGACTGAGATACAGAGGACCACTACAGCCCTGTGTGTAGACTGAGCAACAGAGGAGCACTACAGTCCTGTGTGTAGACTGAGATACAGAGGACCACTACAGTCCTGTGTGTAGACTGAGATACAGAGGAGCACTACAGTCCTGTGTGTAGACTGAGCTACAGAGGACCACTACAGCCCTGTGTGTAGACTGAGATACAGAGGACCACTACTGCCCTGTGTGTAAACTGAGCTACAGAGGACCACTACAGCCCTGTGTGTAGACAGGACCACTACAGCCCTGTGTGTAGACTGAGCTACAGAGGACCACTACAGCCCTGTGTGTAAACTGAGCTACAGAGGACCACTACAGCCCAGTGTGTAGACAGGACACTACAGCCAGGACACTACCGCCAGGACACTACAGCAAGGACACTACAGATAGGACACTACAGATAGGACACTACAGCTAGGACACTACAGCTAGGACACTACAGCTAGGACACTACAGCAAGGACACTACAGAAAGGACACTACAGCTAGGATACTACAGCTAGGACACTACAGCCAGGACACTACAGCCAGGACACTACAGCCAGGACACTACAGCCAGGACACTACAGCAAGGACACTACAGATAGGACACTACAGCTAGGACACTACAGCCAGGACACTACAGCCAGGACACTACAGCCAGGACACTACAGCCAGGACACTACAGATAGGACACTACAGATAGGACACTACAGCTAGGACACTACAGCTAGGACACCACAGCCAGGACACTACAGCCAGGACACTACAGCCAGGACACTACAGCAAGGACACTACAGCTAGGATACTACAGCTAGGATACTACAGCTAAGACAGTATGGCTAAGACAGTATGACTAAGACATTATAGATAATACACTGCGGCTAAGACACTATAGATAAGACACTATGACTAAGACACTATAGATAAGACACTATGACTAAGACACTATGACTAAGACACTATGGCTAAGACAGTATGGCTAAGACACTATGGCTGAGACACTATGGCTGAGACACTATGGCTGAGACACTATGGCCGAGACACTATGGCCGAGACACTATGGCCGAGACACTATGGCCGAGACACTATGACTAAGACACTATGACTAAGACACTATGACTAAGACATTATAGATAAGACACTGCAGCTAAGACACTATAGATAAGGCACTATGACTAAGACACTATAGATAAGAAAGTATGGTTAAGACACTATGACTAAGACACTATGGCTAAGGCACTATGGCTAAGACACTATGGCTAAGACACTATGGCTAAGACACTATGGCTAAGACACTATGGCTAAGACACTATGACTAAGACACTATGACTAAGACACTGCGGCTAAGACACTGCGGCTAAGACACTATGACTAGGTGGAATACCTAGTCAGTTCAAATCAAATTTTATTTGTCACATGTGCCGAATATAACAGGTATAGACCTTTCAGTGAAATGCTTACTTTACAAGCCCTTAACCAACAATTCAGTCCAAGAAATAGAGTTAAGAAAATATTTATTAAATAAACGACAGTGGAAAAATGTATCAATTCAAATCAAAAGTAACACAAAAAAATTACATAACAATAACAATGCTATATACAGGGTGTTACGGTACAGAGTCAATGTGGAGGCTATATACAGGGTGTTACGGTACAGAGTCAATATGGAGGCTATATACAGGGTGTTACGGTACAGAGTCAATGTGGAGGCTACATACAGGGGGTACTGTACAGAGTCAATGTGGAGGCTATATACAGGGTGTTATGGTACAGAGTCAATGTGGAGGCTATATACAGGAGGTACCAGTACAGAGTCAATGTGGAGGCTATATACAGGGTGTTACGGTACAGATTCAATGTGGAGAGTATATACAGGGGGGTACAGTACAGAGTCAATGTGGAGACTATATACATGGGGTACCGGTACCGAGTCAATGTGCGGGGGTACAGGTTAGTCGAGCATCTGGGGACCCATGCCAAATCTTTTCGGTCTCCTGAGGGGGAAAAGGGGTTGTCGTGCCCTCTTCACAACTGTCTTGGTGTGTTTGGACCATGATAGTTTGTTGGTGATGTGGACACCAAGGAACTTGAAACTCTCGACCCGCTCCACCACAGCCCCGTAGATGAGAATGGGGGGCTGTTCGGCTCTCCTTTTCCTGTAGTCCACAATCATCTCCTTTGTCTTGGTCACGTTCATGGAGAGGTTGTTGTCCAGGCACCACATTGCCAGGTCTCTGACCTCCTCCCTATAGGCTGTCTCATCGTTGTTGGTGATCAGGTCTACCACTGTTTTGTTGTCAGCAAACTTAATGATGGTGTTGGAGTCATGCTTGGCCACGCAGTCATGGGTGAACAGGGAGTACAGGAGGGGACTGAGCACGCACCCCTGAGGGGCCCCAGTGTTGAGGATCAGCTCGGTAGATGTGTTGTTGCCTACCCTTACCACCTGGGGGCTTCCCGTCAGGAAGTCCAGGATCCAGTTGCAGAGGGAGGTGTTTAGTCCCAGGGACCTTAGCTTATTGATGAGCTTTGAGGGCACTATGGTGTTGAATGCTGAGCTGTAGTCAATGAATAGCATTCTCAAATAGGTGTTCCTTTTGTCCCAGTGGGAAAGGGCAGTGTAGAGTGTGATTGAGGTTGCGTCATCTGTGGATCTGTTAGGGCGGTACAGAATTGGAGTGGGTCTAGGGTTTCCACAATGATGGTATTTATGTGAGCCATGACCAGCTTTTCAAAGCACTTCATGGCTACAGACGGGAGTGCTACAGGTTGGTAGTCATTTAGGCAGGTTACCTTAGTGTTCTTGGGGACAGGGACTATGGTGGTCTGTTTGAAACAGAGGTTGAAAATGTCAGTGAAGGCACTTGCCAGTTGACACTACGACTAGGACACTATGACTAAAGAAAGGGAGATACCTAGTCAGTTGTACAACTGAATGCATTCAACTAAAATGTGTTTTCCCGCATTTAACCCAACCCCTCTGAATCAGAGAGGTGCGGGAGGCTGCTTTAATCGACATCTACGCCCTGTGAACAGTGGGTTAACTGCCTTACTCAGGGGAAAAACGGCAGATTTTAGCCTAGTCAGCTCACTACAGTACATTGTGTCTTTAGACGTATGACAGCTAGAGAAAGGCACTGTTAGCCTGGATCCAGATCTGGTTGTGCTGTCTTGCCAAATATTATGGTCATTTGCAATATAGTGAAGTGGTTTGTGTGTGGGGTAGAGAGTACAGTTCTGTACCTAGTTGTTATTGTAAGTGCTTGTTATTTTCCACAAAACATCAACACTTTTAGCTCCGATTATGGAAAGATTATCTAGATCTGTTCTGGTATATAACTGGTATCTAAAGATGACCTCATCAGACTGGAATTCTTATCCAGAGTAGGGGATGGGGCGATGAGTGATGAAGGAAATAAACAATGCCGGGCAGAGCATGTTCAGAGCTCATGGCTGAGCAGTACCGGAGTGACATTTGGAGCAGGAGAGAAGGCATGCTTTAAAACTTCTGGAGGGCGCGCAACTCAAATAAATTCCAATAAATATTATGGATTTGAAACATTTAGGTACATATAAGTGTCTTATATTGGCTGAAAGCTTAAATTCTTGTTAATCTAACTGCACTGTCCGATTTACAGTAGCTTTTACAGCGAAAACATGTCATGCGATTGTTTGAGGACGGCGCCTCACATCAAAATATTTTTCCACCGGCACAGGTTTCATACATTCACATATAAAGATTAAATATTCACTTACTTTTTGAAAATGTTCCTCTGATTTGTCATCCAAAGGGTCCCAGCTATAACATGTAGTGTCGTTTTGTTAGATAAAATCCTTCTTTATATCCCAAAAAGGCTGTTTAGTTGGCGAAATCGATTTGAGTAATCCACTCGTTCAATTTTCAGAGAAAGGAATCCGAAAATTTGTTTCAACAAGTCAAAATATGTTTATATTTACTCCTCAGATGCCATAAAATGTAATCAAACTATAATATTTATTTTGGAAAGAAGTATATTCAATAGGAAACCGATTTTAGCAGGTGCGTAATTTCTTCATGGCGCATGCAGACACGGATTTCCAAGACTGTGTCCTTCTACTAAAACTGTTATTTCTTATTTGTATCTGAAGTTACAAGCCTGAAACCTTGATCATAGACTGCTGACACCCTGTGGAAGCCATAGGAATTGCATCCAGGAATTGCACTATTTTACAATATGAGCTTTCTCTTGCATTTCTAACAGGATGGTCACTCAAAAAAATTCAGTTTGGTTTTTCTTTGGATTTTCTCCTACCATATCTATAGTGTTATATTCTCCTACATTATTTTAACATTTCTACAAACTTCAAAGTGTTTTCTTTCCAATGGTACCAATTATATGCATATCCTGGCTTCAGGGCCTGAGCTACAGGCAGTTTACTTTGGGCACGTCATTCAGGAGGAAATGGAGAGAAAAAAGGGGCCTATCCCTAATTAACATCTTTTAAATCTGCTGAAATTTAGTCACTCTCCTCTCCTTACTCTTCCCCAGCTCCTCTCGTTCACATCCTCTGGCGTGTGTGTGTGTGTGTGTGTGTGTGTGTGTGTGTGTGTGTGTGTGTGTGTGTGTGTGTGTGTGTGTGTGTGTGTGTGTGTACATGAATCCTACAGAAGAACAACATAATCAGATGTAAACCTCACGGTGCTCCTGGTTAGGATGTTATGGTGTCATTACGTACACTATCCATTACCATGAAGAGTAGAATCTATATAAACTACACTATCCATTACTATGGAGAATAGAATCTATATAAACTACACTAAACATTACCATGGAGAGTAGAATCTATATAAACTACACTAAACATTACCATGGAGAGTAGAATCTATATAAACTACACTATCCATTACCATGGAGAATAGAATCTATATAAACTACACTAAACATTACCATGGAGAATAGAATATATATAAACTACACTATCCATTACCATGGAGAATAGAATCTATATAAACTACACTATCCATTACTATTGAATTATAGAATCTATATAAACTACACTATCCATTACCATGGAGAATAGAATCTATATAACTACACTACCCATTACCATGGAGAATAGAATCTATATAAACTACACTACCCATTACCATGGAGAATAGAATCTATATAAACTACACTAAACATTACCATGGAGAATAGAATCTATATAAACTACACTAAACATTACCATGGAGAATAGAATCTATATAAACTACACTATCCATTACTATTGAATTATAGAATCTATATAAACTACACTATCCATTACCATGGAGAATAGAATCTATATAAACTACACTAAACATTACCATGGAGAATAGAATCTATATAAACTACACTAAACATTACCATGGAGAATATGATCTATATAAACTACACTATCCATTACCATGGAGAATAGAATCTATATAAACTACACTAAACATTACATTTACATTACATTACATTTAAGTCATTTAGCAGACGCTCTTATCCAGAGCGACTTACAAATTGGTGCATTCACCTATAATATCCAGTAGAACAACCACTTTACAATAGTGCATCTAAATCTTTTAAAGGGGGGGGGTTAGAAGGATTACTTTATCCTATCCCAGGTATTCCTTAAAGAGGTGGGGTTTCAGGTGTCTCCGGAAGGTGGTGATTGACTCCGCTGTCCTGGCGTCGTGAGGGAGCTTGTTCCACCATTGGGGTGCCAGAGCAGCGAACAGTTTTGACTGGGCTGAGCGGGAACTGTGCTTCCTCAGAGGTAGGGAGGCGAGCAGGCCAGAGGTGGATGAACGCAGTGCCCTTGTTTGGGTGTAGGGCCTGATCAGAGCCTGAAGGTACGGAGGTGCCGTTCCCCTCACAGCTCCGTAGGCAAGCAATTACAATGGAGAATAGAATCTATATAAACTACACTATCCGTTACCATGGAGAATAGCCACCTATATAAACTACACTATCCATTACTATTGAATTATAGAATCTATATAAACTACACTACCCAGTACCATGGAGAATAGAATCTATATAAACTACACTATCCATTACTATTGAATTATAGAATCTATATAAACTACACTATCCATTACCATGGAGAATAGAATCTATATAAACTACACTATCCGTTACCATGGAGAATAGAATCTATATAAACTACACTATCCGTTACCATGGAGAATAGCCACCTATACGCAGACATGTGAATAGCTGCCTACACTGAGTGTACAAAACATTAGGAACCCCTTCCTAATATTGACTTGCACCCCCTACCCTCAGAACAGCCTCAATAGGTCAGTACATGGACTCTACAAGGTGTTGAAAGCGTTCTACAGGGATACTGGCCCCCATGTTGATTCCAATGGTTCTCACGGTTGTGTGAAGTTGGCTGGATGTCTTTTGGGTGGTGGACCATTCTTGATAAACACAGGAAACTGTTCAGCGTGAGAAACCCAACAGTGTTGCAGTTCTTGACACACTCAAACCTACTACCATACTCGGTTCAAAAGGTACTTAAATCTTTTGTCTGTTCACCCTCTAAATGGCACATACACAATCCATGTCTCAATTGTCTCAAAGCTTAAATATCCTTATTTAATCTGTCTCCTCTCCTTCCTCTACACTGATTGAAATGGATTTAACAAATTACATCAGTAAGGGATCACAGCAAATAATGAGGCTATATACAAGGGGTACCGGTACTGGGTCAATGTACAGGGGTTGTCGAGGTAATTTAGATAATATGTACATGTAGGAAGGGGTAAAGTGAGACTATGCATAGATAATAAACAGAGAGTAGCAGCTGTGTGTGTGTGTGTGTGTGTGTGTGTGTGTGTGTGTGTGTGTGTGTGTGTGTGTGTGTGTGTGTGTGTACGTGTTTAAACTAAGGGTTAAGGTTAGAATTAGTGTTAGGGTTATGAGCTATGGTTAGGTTTAGGTTTTTGAGTTATGGTTAGGTTTATGAGTTATGGTTAGGTTTAGGGTTGAGAGCTATGGTTAGGTTTAGGTTTATGAGTTATGGTTAGGTTTATGAGTTATGGTTAGGTTTAGGTTTATGAGCTATGGTTAGGTTTAGGGGTTAAGAGTTATGGTTAGGTTTAGGGTTATGAGCTATGGTTAGGTTTAGGGGTTAAGGTTAAGGAAAATAGGATTTTGAATGGGACTGAATTGTGTGTCTCCACAAGGTTTGTTATACACGAGTGTGTGCGCGCACGCGTGCGTGCTTGCGTGTGTGTGTGTGTGTGTGTGTGTGTGTGTGTGTGTGTGTGTGTGTGTGTGTGTGTGTGTGTGTGTGTGTGTAGCTGTGCTGAGGTCCCATGGTGCACTGAACTCTACTGTGTTCTGGTTAAGAGGTTTGTGTTTCCCGTCATGATGATGAAGAGGCCTTTCATCAGGATTCTCCTTCAGGGCGGACACTGACAGAAGTTTTACCTTCACACACACACACACACACACACACACACACACACACACACACACACACACACACACACACACACACACACACACACGTAGAGGGAGAAAGGGAGAGAAAGAGAGAGAGAGGGATAAAAGCACATGATCCAAGCTGACCTGGATTCAGGAGCACCATATTGATTAGTAAGAGATGAGAGGGAAAGAGACAACAAGATGGTGGACTGATGCTAGATTAGGTAAATCTGTGAGTGGGTAAATCCACATTAGACTGACCAGGTGAATCCAGGTGAAAAGCTGCACCATCGAGAGCATCCTGACTGGTTGCGTCACCGCCTGGTATGGTAACTGCTCGGCATCCGACCCAAGGCACTACAGAGGGTAGTGTGTACGGCCCAGTACATCACTGGGGCCAAGCTTCCTGCCATCCAGGACCTCTATACCAGGCGGTGTCAGAGGAAGGCCTTAGAAATTGTCAAAAACTCCAGACACCCAAGTCATAGACTGATCTCTCTGCTACCACACGACACATATAGTAAAACACACGCACGCATGCATATTAACACCCCACACACACACACACACACACACACACACACACACACACACACACACACACACACACACACACACACACACACACACAAACAAACAAACAAACAAACAAACAAACAAACCCAGTCTGAGCTGATCAAGGTAGAGTGAACAGCCCTGATGCCCTGAAGCAGCCTATGCTGTAACAGAGTTAAGAACGTGACGTAAGCTCATGCCTCATCTAGCTTGAAATGTTGCCAGTGGAGCAATCGAATTGGATCATTGGAGGGAGTATGGTATGTTGAGAGAGAGAGAGGTAGAGAGGTAGAGAGGTAGAGAGAGAGAGACTGGTCATTACTGTCGTTGTGTCTAACATGCTGTCACCATCAGTCAGTCTATTAAGGTGGCCTTCGGTGTCAGAAACATGTGACCCTCCTCCTCTCTTCCTCCCTCTATCCCTCCCTCCCTCTCTCTATCATCTCTTTCCCTCCATCCATCCTCCCTCTATCCCTCCCTCCTTCTCTCCCTCTCTTCATCCCTCCCTCCCTTCGTCCCTCCCTCCTCCCTCCGCTCCTTCTCTCCCTCTCTTCATCCCTCCCTCTCTTCTTTGCTCTCTTCACCACTACCTCCTCTCCCTCCTTCCCTCACTCTCGTCATCCCTCCCTCTCTTCTTTGCTCTCTTCACCACTACCTCCTCTCCTTCCCTCCCCCTCTCCCTCCTTCCCTCACTCTCTTCATCCCTCATTCTCTTCATCCCTCCCTCTCTTCACCCCTCCTTCCCTCACTCTCTTCATCCCTCCCTCCTCTCCTTCCTTCCCTCCCTCTATTCATCCCTCCTCACTTCACTGCTCCCTCCTCCCATTCCCTCCCCTCCTTCCATCCCTCTCTTCACCGCTCCCTCCTCTCTTTCTCACCCTCTCTTCATCCATCCCTCCTCTCCGACATTCTACACATTTTGCTGGATGGAAACAGATTTTTTTTGCTGTTTTAAAGCTAATTTCCTGCAATTCTATACATTCTTCCATGTCTTATGTGTGTTTACATGATACCAGGGGTCGAAGCTCGACCGAGTAAATATATATATATTTACACCACCGTTCAAAGGTTTGGGGTCACTTAGAAATGTCCTTGTTTTTGAAAGAAAAGCAAATTTTTTGGTCAATTAAAATAACATCAAATTGATCAGAAATACAGTGTAGACATTGTTAATGTTGTAAATGACTATTGTAACTGGAAAGGGCAGATCTACATAGGTGTACAGAGGCCCATTATCAGCAACCATCACTCCTATATTCCAATGGCACGTTGTGTTAGCTAATCCAAGTTGATCATTTTAAAAGGCTAACTGATCATTAGAAAACCCTTTTGCTATTAGGTTAGTACAGCTGAAAATTGTTGTTCTGTTTAAAGAAGCAATAAAACTGGCCTTCTTTAGACTAGTTGAGTATCTGGAGCATCAGCATTTGTGGGTTCGATTACAGGCTCAAAATGGCCAGAAACAAAGAACTTTCTTCTGAAACTCATCAGTCTATTCTTGTTCTGAGAAATGAAGGCTATTCCATGCGAGAAGTTGCCAGGAAACTGAAGATCTCGTACAACGCTGTGTACTACTCCCTTCACAGAACAGCGCAAACTGGCTCTAACCAGAATAGAAAGAGGAGTGGGAGGCCCAGGTGCACAACTGAGCAAGAGGACAATTATATATAGTACCAGTCAAAAGTTTGGACACAGCTACTCATTCTAGGGATTTTCTTTATTTTTACTATTTTCTACTTTGTAGAATAATAGTGAAGACATCAACACTATGAAATAACATACATGATATCATGTAGTAACCAAAAAAAGTGTTAAACAAATCAAAATGTTTTTTGGGGCCCAAATATATTCAGCTCAAATAAATGCTTCACAGAGTTCAAGTAAAAGACACATCTCAACATCAACTGTTCAGAGGAGACTGTGTGAATCAGTCCTTCATGGTCGAATCTCTGCAAAGAAACCACTACTAAAGGACACCAATAAGAAGAAGAGATTTGCTTGGGCCAGGAAACACGAGCAATGGACATTAGACCGGTGGAAATATGTAATTTGATCTGATGAGTTCAAATTTGAGATTTTTGGTTCCAACTGCCATGTCTTTGTGAGATGCAGAGTAGGGGATCAGATGATCTCTGCATGTGTGGTTCCCACCGTGAAGCATGGAGGAGGAGGTGTTATGGTGTGGGGGTGCTTTACTGGTGACACTGTCAGTGATTTATTTAGAATTCAAGGCACACTTAAACAGCATGGCTACCACAGCATTCTGCAGCGATACGCCATCCCATCTGGTTTGGGCTTAGTGGGACTGTCATCAGGACAATGACCCAACACACCTCCAGGCTGTGTAAGGGCTATTTGACCAAGAAGGAGAATGATGGAGTGCTGCATCAGATGACCTGGCCTCCACAATCCTCCGACCTCAACTCAATTGAGATGGTTTGGGATGAGTCGGACTGTAGAGTGAAGGAAAAGCAGCCAACAAGTGCTCAGCACACGTGGGAACTCATTCAACACTGTTAGAAAAGCATTACAGGTGAAGCTGGTTGAGAGAATGCCAAGAGTGTGCAAAACTGTCATCAAGGCAAAGAGTGGCTACTTTGAAGAATCTAAAATCTACAATATTTTTTGATTTGTTTAACACTTTTTTGCTTCCTACATGATTCCACATGTTATTTCATAGTGTTGATGTCTTCACTATTATTCTACAGTGTAGAAAATAGTAAAAATAAAGAAAAAATGAGGTGCGTCCAAACTGACTGGTACTGTACATATATATTTTTTCCTCGGAACCCGCGGTCCATATTGACCCTGTTCTGGGTCCATATCCGGTCCGTATTGACCCTGTTCTGGGTCCATTACCGGTCCATATTGACCCTGTTCTGGGTCCATTACCGGTCCATATTGACCCTGTTCTGGGTCCATATCCGGTCCGTATTGACCCTGTTCTGGGTCCATTACCGGTCCATATTGACCCTGTTCTGGGGCCATATCCGGTCCGCGGTCCACAAGTTGAGTTTGGGGGTTTTAGGTTGTTCTAGCCTCGGTCGTTGAAGACTGAAGAGAGAAGAGAGAGGTAGACTGAGGAGAGAGAGGAGAGAGGTAGACTGTGGAGAGAGAGGAGAGAGGTAGACTGAGGAGAGAGGTAGACTGAGGAGAGAAGAGAGAGGTAGACTGAGGAGAGAAGAGAGAGGTAGACTGAGGAGAGAGGAGAGAGGTAGACTGAGGAGAGAGAGGAGAGAGGTAGACTGAGGAGAGAAGAGAGGTAGACTGAGGAGAGAAGAGAGAGGTAGACTGAGGAGAGAGGAGAGAGGTAGACTGAGGAGAGAGAGGAGAGAGGTAGACTGAGGAGAGAAGAGAGAGGTAGACTGGAGAGAGAGGAGAGAGGTAGACTGAAGAGAGAGGAGAGAGGTAGACTGAAGAGAGAGGAGAGAGGTAGACTGAGGAGAGAAGAGAGAGGTAGACTGGAGAGAGAGGAGAGAGGTAGACTGAAGAGAGAGGAGAGAGGTAGACTGAAGAGAGAGGAGAGAGGTAGACTGGAGAGAGAGGAGAGAGGTAGGCTGAAGAGAGAGGTAGACTGAGGAGAGAGGTAGACTGGAGAGAGAGGTAGACTGAAGAGAGAGGTAGACTGAGGAGAGAGGTAGACTGAGGAGAGAGGTAGACTGAGGAGAGAGGTAGACTGAGGAGAGAGGTAGACTGGAGAGAGAGGTAGACTGAAGAGAGAGGTAGACTGAGGAGAGAGGTAGACTGAGGAGAGAGGTAGACTGAGGAGAGAGGTAGACTGAGGAGAGAGGTAGACTGAGGAGAGAGGTAGACTGGAGAGAGAGGTAGACTGAAGAGAGAGGTAGACTGAGGAGAGAGGTAGACTGAGGAGAGAGGTAGACTGAGGAGAGAGGTAGACTGAGGAGAGAGGTAGACTGAGGAGAGAGGTAGACTGAGGAGAGAGGTAGACTGGACAGGAGAGAGAGGAAAGAGGTAGTGAGAGGAAAACAGGGGATCTGAGTTGCTGGCTGTGTCTTTTGAGAGGAGGATGGAGAAATGGATAGAGGGGAAGAAGGAGGAGGGAATGAGAGGAAGGATGAAGTGATTAGCCCTAGTTAACCAGAGAACAGAACTCCTCCCCTTTACAAGACCTCTGGAATCCATAGATAGATATATCCCTCTCTCTTTATCCCTCCACATGTCTATAAATCTCCTCTCCTCCTCGCCCTCTCTCTCTTTATCCCTCCACATGTCTATATCCCACCCCTCCTTCTCTCCTCTTCAACTATCCCCCTATCGCTCCACTTCGTCCAACTCTCCACAGTCCTTTCTGTCTCCCTGTTATTCTCTTTATCTAATCTGTTATATCTCTTCATCTGACTCTCATCTCTCTCTTTCTCTCTCTTATCTCTCTTTCTCTCCCTCCCTCCCTCCCTCTCTTTCTTTCTTTCTTTCTTTCTCTCTCTCTCTTTATCTCTCTCTCTTTCTTGCCACGTTGTCTTGTTGTCTATACTGTGGTGTACCTAGTGATCTCTAGGGGACTCCCTGATGCAAGGGGACGCAATGTGTGTGTGTGCGTGTGTGTGTGTGTGTGTGTGTGTGTGTGTGTGTGTGTGTGTGTGTGTGTGTGTGTGTGTGTGTGTGTGTGTGTGTGTGTGTGTGTGTGTGTGTGTGTGTGTGTGTGTGTGTTGGCACTGTGCACTAGTGACGAGAGTCAACTTCAAAATAATTGATTCCTCGACTCCCGGCGTCGACTCCAATTTTTGCTTGTAAAGATTAGATTCAGCTAGGAATCGACTCCTGAGATATTCCACACGCAACCAAAGACTGAAGACATACTCGCATCATTGTGGAAGAGAGGAGGAACCATATGTTTTGGTAATCTGTATCTTTCAATGTCTTGTCTTACATGCCTCTCAAATTCACCACAGTTCAAAGTTCACCTCTCTTTTTTTTATTTAACCTTTATTTAACTAGGAAAATCAGTTAAGAACAAATTCTAATTTACAATGACTGCCTGCCCTGGCCAAACCCGGACGGCACTGGGCCAATTGTGCACCACCCTATGGGACACCCAATCACGGCTGGTTGTGATACACCTCTTCCTCTCTGGTTTTATTTAAAATGACACAGCTTTTCCCCAGGCCTTTGTAGCCCATCATCTAGTTAGGATACAACAAGGAAAATAATATGTTTATGATAACTGTAATTAACATTTTATGAAAGATACATTTAAAAAAATATATATATATATATCTCAACTTAGTTTAAACGTACACGCCCGAAGTTGATCTGCTGTCAATGATGTCTCATCTCCACCTCTCTTCATTAAACACACACAGGGGGCCTGCCAAAGCAGTTAGTCACAAGAACTAAGAACCTGTCACAACACATTACACTAGGAGGCAGTGCTCTGGGAGACAGGGCTCCGGGAGACAGGGCTCCGGGGGGCAGGGCTCTGGGGGGCAGGGCTCTGGGAGGCAGTGCTCTGGGAGGCAGTGCTCTGGGAGACAGGGCTCCGGGAGGCAGGGCTCTGGGGGGCTCTGGGAGTCAGGGCTCTGGGGGGCTCTGGGAGTCAGGGCTCTGGGAGGCAGGGCTCTGGGGGGCAGGGCTCTGGGGGGCTCTGGGAGTCAGGGCTCCGGGAGGCAGGGCTCCGGGAGGCAGGGCTCTGGGGGGCTCTGGGAGTCAGGGCTCTGGGAGGCAGTGCTCCGGGAGGCAGTGCTCCGGGAGACAGGGCTCTGGGGGGCTCTGGGAGTCAGGGCTCTGGGTGGCTCCAGGAGGCAGGGCTCTGGGGGGCTCTGGGAGTCAGGGCTCTGGGAGACAGGGCTCTGGGAGGCAGGGCTCTGGGGGGCTCTGGGAGTTAGGGCTCTGGGGGGCTCTGGGAGTCAGGGCTCTGGGAGGCAGGCCTCCTGGACCAGGAGGCAGGGCTCTGGGAGGCAGGGCTCTGGGAAGCAGGGCTCTGGGAGGCAGGGCTCCAAACAGTCTACTAGACAATGGATCCGACGGAGCTTCATTTGGGTAGCTCTCTACGTAGTTCTATGTACTTTTGTGCTCCTGAACTTTTGGAACGCGATGCAAACAGAGCTCCGTAGCTCCTGTGATATCACTGTGAAGAGCCCTGTACACACACACACACACACACACACACACACACACACACACACACACACACACACACACACACACACACACATCGTAACAGCACGTTGGAGCAGCACTCCCTCTCCCCTCCATCCTTCTCTCTCTGTCCATCCTCCCTCCCTCTCCCCTCCCTTCTCTCTCTGTCCATCCTCTCACCCTCCCTCTCAGCCTCCCTCTGCCTTCCTTCTCTACCATGGTAACCTGCTAGCTGCACACAGTTCATGCTGTGATCTTATTCTTTCCCCACCTTGCCTTTCATTTTCTCCTCTCTTTTATTCTCCTTCCTTCCTTCTCTGTATCACGTTATTCTCATATTACCTTGGTTACCTTAGAGATTTCTATTTCAGACCCCTAGTTTCAATCCTCTCTCTCTCATCTCCCTCTCTCTCTCTCTCTATCTCTCCTTCTCTCTCTCTCTATCTATCTCTCCTTCTCTCTCTCTCTCTCTATCTATCTCTCCTTCTTTCTCTTTCGCCATCTCTCTCTCATCTCTCTCTCTCTCTCTCTCTCTCTCTATCTATCTCTCCTTCTCTCTCTCTATCTATCTCTCCTTCTTTCTCTTTCGCCATCTCTCTCTCTCTCTCTCTCTCTCCTTCTCTATCTCTATCTCTCTCTCTCTCTCTCCCCATCTCCATCTCCCTCTCTTTCTCTCTCTCTCCTTCTCTCTCTCTCCCCATCTCTCTAGCTGTACCTGTTTACCTGGTTCAGACTTCCTCGTCTCTCTCTCCATCTAGTAATAGAGATTACCCCTACTTTTTGTATTTTTATCTTGTCAACATCCTCTCCCCTCCCCCTTTCCTGCTCTCTCTCTCTCCCACTCTCTTTCTCTCTCTTCATTATCACCTGCTCAGTGTCTGGTGTAATTTTCACATGGAACATGATTCACAGACAATCCTGTCTCTGTAGATGCAGGGGTGTCAAACTCAATCACCACACAGTCCATATTGACAAATCCCAACGAATTGTCGGGCCAGATATAGCCTATATTTATTTTGTGTAGAATATGGTTGTCATAGTTACTGGGGGGGGCATTCTTGTACTGTTGTGGAACAACTGTAGTATCTTTAGGGTCATCTTTACTGATACTGGTGTTGTCTTAACACTAGAACAGCCATAGGCCAGAGCCCACTGATGTTTGATTTTGTAAATAAAAACATTTCAAATGTCCTGCTCCTTCCCTGGATTTTCCTAAATGTTTTGTATTTTACACTGCTCATTTGTCAGAATTTTGAAATCACAAAGGAAAAAAGTATTTAAAGCCTTTTTACCTGTTTCACACCTTTTCCCAACTTAACCCACCAAGACAATGTGGTGTAGGACGCTGGTACCCAGCCAGGCTCCAAGACAATGTGGTGTAGGACGCTGGTACCCAGCCAGGCTCCAAGACAATGTGGTGTAGGACGCTGGTACCCAGCCAGGCTCCAAGACAATGTGGTGTAGGACGTTGGTACCCAGCCAGGCTCTAAGACAATGTTCTGTAGGACGCTGGTACCCAGCCAGGCTCCAAGACAATGTGTTGTAGGACGTTGGTACCCAGCCAGGCTCCAAGACAATGTTCTGTAGGACGTTGGTACCCAGCCAGGCTCCAAGACAATGTTCTGTAGGACGTTGGTACCCAGCCAGGCTCCAAGACAATGTTCTGTAGGACGCTGGTACCCAGCCAGGCTCCAAGACAATGTGCTGTAGGACGTTGGTACCCAGCCAGGCTCCAAGACAATGTGCTGTAGGACGTTGGTACCCAGCCAGGCTCCAAGACAATGTTCTGTAGGACGTTGGTACCCAGCCAGGCTCCAAGACAATGTACTGTAGGACGTTGGTACCCAGCCAGGCTCTAAGACAATGTTCTGTAGGACGTTGGTACCCAGCCAGGCTCCAAGACAATGTTCTGTAGGACGTTGGTACCCAGCCAGGCTCCAAGACAATGTTCTGTAGGACGTTGGTACCCAGCCAGGCTCCAAGACAATGTGCTGTAGGATGTTGGTACCCAGCCAGGCTCCAAGACAATGTGCTGTAGGACGCTGGTACCCAGCCAGGCTCCAAGACAATGTTTTGTAGGACGTTGGTACCCAGCCAGGCTCCAAGACAATGTTCTGGAGGACGTTGGTACCCAGCCAGGCTCCAAGACAATGTTCTGTAGGACGTTGGTACCCAGCCAGGCTCCAAGACAATGTGCTGTAGGACGTTGGTACCCAGCCAGGCTCCAAGACAATGTTCTGTAGGACGTTGGTACCCAGCCAGGCTCCAAGACAATGTTCTGTAGGACGTTGGTACCCAGCCAGGCTCCAAGACAATGTTCTGTAGGACGTTGGTACCCAGCCAGGCTCCAAGACAATGTTCTGTAGGACGTTGGTACCCAGCCAGGCTCCAAGACAATGTTCTGTAGGACGTTGGTACCCAGCCAGGCTCCAAGACAATGTTCTGTAGGACGTTGGTACCGTACCCAGCCAGGTGCTAATGCATCTCTCTCTCCTCACTGAATGAATGACAAATGGAGGAATGGGCGATAATTGTGCACCTTACTTCACAATTGCATTTAAATGAGGCCTAACTGAATGATAAGGAGGGTGAAGTATTATTGTATTATATTATATTATTATTATAAGTATTATATTGTATTCATTTATAAAAACAATAGTTGAAGGATGAGTTTGTGTTATGTCTATTTATCAGCAGCAAATAATTTGACCGTTTTGAAACCATTCTCTTTGTTATGTTTTTACTTTGTAAAAAAAAAAAGCTGTTATGGGATTGTTTTATTTACTATAACAAATCAAATTTATTGTGAAGGGAAACGGAAACATGCTACATTGTAGTAGGCCTTTAGAATAATGCAAAAACAATATCCCTGACTCTTTCTGAGTTGAGGAGAGAAAGGAAAGCCCACTGAATGAACGACACATGTATGGAATGGGTGATAATTGTGCAAGTTACATCACAATCAAATTTTAATTAGGTCTAACTGAATGATGAGGGTGAAGAGGTTGGTTTAATTTAGAACAACAATGATGATGTTAATGTAATGATGAGTTTGTGTTATGCCTATTTATCAGCGTTGGCGCTCATGTTAATCATTTGACCACCTGTCTTGCGGGTTGATACCATTCTCTTTTACGTTTTACGTTTTTAAAATAAGCTGTTACGGGACTTGAGACAAAGTTGGCCATTACCTCGTGCACATGAAAAGATTTCTTGAGGTCAGGAACAGTTTTATTCCAATATTTAGAATTTATTTGATTACATAGATAAATACACCAACGGTTAAAATCTGGCTGAAGGGATAAAACAAGAATCAAAAGGTAAGACTATAAAATCTTGCCAATAACTACCCACACTGCCTCTCTCCCACAAACACATATGCACCTGTATTCAATCAACTCAAATTGGTGAGAGGGGCTGCAATTATCACATTAGCCAATCCTGACTGAAAACATTTTTCACACATTCAATTACACACTTGACTGTAGCAGATGACACGGTGAATAAACGTTGACAATGGAAGGATATGAAATATTACTGAAAGGGTCCCTGTAATAAATGAACATTAACACATTCACAACGGGGAATGTTTGAGTCTTTAGGTGAGGATGGGCCATCAGTATGCCTTTAGAATGATGCAAAACATATGCTTGACTTTATCCAAGTTGATGAGCGGGAAACAAACGATGCCAGTCAGCCTGCACAGCCGGCCCATCGAAACTACACCTAAACTATACCGACAGTAATTTCACACATAGTAAGAGTTAGCCTATAGACAATATTAAACTGACAATATTCTGATGCGTGACAATATTAGGCCTACCAGTTGTCATACTGTACATGAAGAGATGGGAGCATCTTGTAATTGACAGATGCAGAGAAAGGAGCATCACTTTATGAAATCCTCCTTCAGAGCCACATGCAGGTAAAACATTGCGATTTCTATATATACTCAGCAAAAAAAAGAAATGTCCCTTTTTCAGGACCCTGTATTTCAAAGATAATTCGTAAAAATCCAAATAACTTCACAGATTTTCATTGTAAAGGGTTTAAACACTGTTTCCTATGCTTGTTCAATGAACCATAAACAATTAATTAACATGCACCTGTGGAACGGTGGTTAAGACACTAACAGCTTAGGCAATTAAGGTTACAATTAAGGTTACATTTATGAAAACTTAGGACACTAAAAAGGCCTTTCTACTGACTCTGATAAACACCAAAAGAGAGATGCCCAGGGTCCCTGCTCATCTGCGTGAACGTGCCTTAGGCATGCTGCAAGGAGGCATGAGGACTGCAGATGTGGTCAGGGCAATAAATTGCAATGTCCGTACTGTGAGACGCCTAAGACAGCACTACAGGGAGACATGACGGACAGCTGATTGTCCTCGCAGTGGCAGACCACGTGTAACAACACCTGCACAGGATCGGTACATCCGAACATCACACCAGCAGGACAGGTACAGGATGGCAACAACAACTGCCCGAGTTACACCAGGAATGCACAATCCCTCCATCAGTGCTCAGACTGTCCGCAATAGGCTGAGAGAAGCTGGACAGAGGGCTTGTAGGCCTCTTGTAAGGCAGGTCCTCACCAGACATCACCGGCAACAACGTCGCCTATGGGCACAAACCCACCATCGCTGGACCAGACAGGACTGGCAAAAAGTGCTCTTCACTGACGAGTCGCAGTTTTGTCTCACCAGGGGTGATGGTCAGATTTGCGTTTATCGTCGAAGGAATGAGTGTTACACCGAGGCCTGTACTCTGGAGTAGGATCTATTTGGAGGTGGAGGGTCCGTCATGGTCTGGGGCGGTGTGTCACAGCATCATCGGACTGAGCTTGTTGTCACTGCAGGCAATCTCAATGCTGTGCGTTACAGGGAAGACATCCTCCTCCCTCATGTGGTACCCTTCCTGCAGGCTCATCCTGACATGACCCTCCAGCATGACAATGCCACCAGCCATACTGCTTGTTCTGTGCATGATTTCCTGCAAGACAGGAATGTCAGTGTTCTGCCATGGCCAGCGAAGAGCCCGGATCTCAATCCCATTGAGCACGTCTGGGACCTGTTGGATCGGAGAGTGAGGGCTAGGGCCGTTCCCCCAAGAAATGTCCGGGAACTTGCAGGTGCCTTGGTGGAAGAGTGGGGTAACATCTCACAGCAAGAACTGGCAAATCTGGTGCAGTCCATAAGGAGGAGATGCACTGCAGTACTTTAATGTAGCTGGTGGCCACACCAGATACTGACTGTTACTTTTGATTTTGACCCCCCCTTTGTTCAGGGACACATTATTCCATTTATGTTAGTCACATGTCTGTGGAACTTGTTCAGTTTATGTCTCAGTTGTTGAATCTTGTTATGTTCATACAAATATTTACACATGTTCAGTTTGTTGAAAATAAAAGCAGTTGACAGTGAAAGGACATTTCTTTTTTTGCTGAGTTTAGTATCAGAAAGAGCATATTCCGCAGTTTCTATGACACTGTACCTTTGTCAAATAACTCTCAAAATTCAAGAAGTGCAGCTCTATTTCCAAATGTCACTTTTTGCTAGAATATCCATGCTGTCCCTGCATTCAACACTTGACTACTCCACTGTCCCTGTATTCAGCACATGACCACTCCACTGTCCCTGCATTCAACACATGACCACTCCACTGTCCCTGCATTCAACACATGACCACTCCACTGTCCCTGCATTCAGCACATGACCACTCCACTGTCCCTGCATTCAGCACATGACCACTCCACTGTCCCTGCATTCAGCACATGACCAATCCACTGTCCCTGCATTCAGCACATGACCACTCCACTGTCCCTGTATTCAACACATGACCACTCCACTGTCCCTGCATTCAACACATGACCACTCCACTGTCCCTGCATTCAGCACATGACCACTCCACTGTCCCTGCATTCAGCACATGACCACTCCACTGTCCCTGCATTCAGCACATGACCACTCCACTGTCCCTGCATTCAGCACATGACCACTCCACTGTCCCTGCATTCAGCACATGACCACTCCACTGTCCCTGCATTCAGCACATGACCAATCCACTGTCCCTGCATTCAGCACATGACCACTCCACTGTCCCTGCATTCAGCACATGACCACTCCACTGTCCCTGCATTCAACACATGACCACTCCACTGTCCCTGCATTCAGCACATGACCACTCCACTGTCCCTGCATTCAGCACATGACCACTCATGCTGCCATTGCTCTGGTTACTAAGCAAAAAAACGAGTAACATAAACTGAAAATGTAAATATGCAATTATTTGGTCAAAGGATGAATGGGAGATAGAAACTGATAACGGTGAATGTGACTTCAATGAACTGACTGATGAGGATGATGAGGAGGGTGAATTTGGTTGATCTGAACGATCAGGATACAAGGATGATTGAATTCAGAACAGTCGTGTAATGATGAAGAACGGTGGGCGATGATGATGAAGAATTGTGTATGTGGTCTAATTATTTTATTGTGAAAGGCTGGAAATGGTATATAATTTCAGAGACTGACTACAACATACAATATGTGTAGTTCACAATGTCAAGACCAACCAAATAAATGGACCCACTGACATCATTGCAGCATTGCAGAATTTAGATGAGTTGGAGTCAGATGGAGGATTAGATATTGAGCTTGAAATCGACGTTGCTGATGAAGATTCTTCATCTGATTCTGATATTGACTTCAAACCTCCGATGCCTGAGCCTCGCCGCAGAAAAACCAGAACAGAGCCAACTGAGATGGTGATCCCCACTGCCACGGTGAGACAGGAGTCTGGGAGGGATGGCACGGTGAGCCAGGAGTCTGGGAGGGATGGCACGGTGAGACAGGAGTCTGGGAGGGATGGCACAGTGAGACAGGAGTCTGGGAGGGACGACACGGTGAGACAGGAGTCTGGGAGGGACGGCACGGTGAGACAGGAGTCTGGGAGGGATGGCACGGTGAGACAGGCGTCTGGGAGGGACGGCACGGTGAGACAGGAGTCTGGGAGGGATGGCACAGTTTGGGTAGAAAAGAGTGCCGAGTTTATGTGACATGTAGATGTTGTAGATGTTGCAGCACATCAGAGATTGTACTGTTGCTCATGCGCACAGAGCATTTACTGAACTCTTGTATGTCCATGGGGCGTACGGCGGGAAGAGCATGCATGTGGAGTCATTTTGGTCTGATAAGTATAGGATGGACTCTTTCAGAGAGACCCTGCCACAGTACCTCTTCAGAGAGACCATGCCACTGAACCACTTCAGAGAGACCATGCTACTGAACCACTTCAGAGAGACCATGCCACTGAACCCCTTCAGAAAGACCGTGCCACTGAACCACTTCAGAGAGACCATGCCACGGAACCACTTCAGAGAGACCATGCCACGGAACCACTTCAGAGAGACCATGCCACTGAACCACTTCAGAGAGACCATGCCACTGAACCACTTCAGAGAGACCAGGCCACGGAACCACTTCAGAGAGACCATGCCACGGAACCACTTCAGAGAGACCATGCCACTGAACTACTTCAGAGAGACCATGCCACGGAACCACTTCAGAGAGACCATGCCACGGAACCACTTCAGAGAGACCAGGCCACGGAACCACTTCAGAGAGACCATGCCACTGAACCACTTCAGAGAGACCAGGCCACTGAACCACTTCAGAGAGACCATGCCACGGAACCTCTTCAGAGAGACCATGCCACTGAACCACTTCAGAGAGACCATGCCGCGGAACCTCTTCAGAGAGACCATGCCACGGAACCACTTCAGAGAGACCATGCCACTGAACCACTTCAGAGAGACCATGCCACTGAACCACTTCAGAGAGACCAGGCCACGGAACCACTTCAGAGAGACCATGCCACGGAACCACTTCAGAGAGACCATGCCACTGAACCACTTCAGAGAGACCAGGCCACGGAACCACTTCAGAGAGACCATGCCACGGAACCACTTCAGAGAGACCATGCCACTGAACTACTTCAGAGAGACCATGCCACGGAACCACTTCAGAGAGACCATGCCACGGAACCACTTCAGAGAGACCAGGCCACGGAACCACTTCAGAGAGACCATGCCACTGAACCACTTCAGAGAGACCAGGCCACTGAACCACTTCAGAGAGACCATGCCACGGAACCTCTTCAGAGAGACCATGCCACTGAACCACTTCAGAGAGACCATGCCGCGGAACCTCTTCAGAGAAACCATGCCACTGAACCACTTCAGAGAGACCATGCCACTGAACCTCTTCAGAGAGACCATGCCACGGAACCACTTCAGAGAGACCATGCCGCGGAACCTCTTCAGAGAGACCATGCCACTGAACCACTTCAGAGAGACCATGCCACGGAACCTCTTCAGAGAGACCATGCCACTGAACCACTTCAGAGAGACCATGCCGCGGAACCTCTTCAGAGAGACCATGCCACTGAACCACTTCAGAGAGACCATGCCACTGAACCTCTTCAGAGAGAGCAGGCCACAGAACCGCTTCAGAGAGACCATGCCATTGAACCGCTTCAGAGAGACCATGCCACTGAACCTCTTCAGAGAGACCATGCCACTGAACTGCTTCAGGGAGATTATCCGACATTTGTGGCAGGTGCACACAAAACAAGGCCCATGAAAGCTGTGTGCAGTGCAACCAATTTGTTTGTGGGGCTTGCTCACACAAAGCCCCGAAGCTGTGTGCTGACTGTGGACCCGAAGCATAAAGAGAAGACAAGATTCATGCATAAAGGCACTGGTATAAGGGAACAATAGTGTCTAATACAACCAACAAGTTACTGTTATATATCTCGGACGTCCGGAAACATTCTCTAGCGTGTATTGATAGGCTGAAAGGGACGCCCGGCAGCGTTCTCTAGTGGGTTCTGATAAGTTGAAAGCGACGCCCGGCAACGTTCTCTAGCGGGTGCTGATAAGCTCAAATGGACACCCGGCAACGTTCTCTAATGAAACACTTCCTGAGAGCCCTGGCGTTCAGAGTTTGAGCTAAATAAGATCACGTGTGGCGCAGCGACAGACAGCTCCTCATAGCTGGTTGATGCATGGAATGAAATAAGTGTTCCTGTAAACCCATGTTGTGCTACATTTCTATAGACTATACTATGCAATTTAGTAAGAAAACAGTTTTGATGGCCTCTATTAAAAAGAGGAGGATCCCATTAGCTTTCTATAGGCTAAGCCTACTATATTTATTTCTCAACTTTCCTAATATTAAGTACATTGCTTCGCTTTATAACAGGATCACAGCAGGCTGACATGAAAATGAACTCTGGGAAAATAGTCCTCCATTTGCTATTCCAGCACATAGATGACATTTTTGAATCCGCCTCCGTTCCGACAGGTGCATGATAATGGCCCATTATAAATCAGAACTAATTTCACTCATACAGGGACATGCATAATATACAGTACCAGCCCAAAAAAGTTTGGACACACCTACTCATTCCAGGGTTTTTCTTATTTTTTTTTACTATTTTCTACATTTGTAGAATAAAAGTGAAGACATCAACACTATGAAATAACACATATGGAATCATGTAATAACCAAAAAAGTGTTAAACAAATCAAAATATATATTTGAGATTCTTCAAAGTAGCCACCCTTTGCCTTGACGACAGCTTTGCAACACTCTTGGCATTCTACAATGTAGAAAATAGTCACAAAATAAAGAAAAACCGTTGAATGAGTTTGTCCAAACTTTAGACTGATACTGTATATACTGATACTGTATATACTGATATACTGATACTGTATATACTGATACTGTATATACTGATATACTGATACTGTATATACTGATATACTGATACTGTTTATACTGTATATACTGATACTGTTTATACTTTATATACTGATATTGTATATACTGATACTGTTTATACTGATATACTGATATTGTATATACTGATACTGTTTATACTGATATACTGATACTGTATATACTGATACTGTTTATACTGATATACTGATACTGTTTATACTGATACTGTATAAACTGATACTGTATATACTGATACTGCTTATACTGATACTGTTTATACTGATACTGTATATACTGATACTGTACATACTGATACTGTTTATACTGATACTGTATATACTGATACTGTTTATACTGAAATACTGATACTGTTTATACTGATACTGTATAAACTGATACTGTATATACTGATACTGTTTATACTGATACTGTACATACTGATACTGTTTATACTGATACTGTATATACTGATACTGTATATACTGATACTGTACGGATATTGTAAAGACAATGTGTGTATGGATAATTTCTGGGATCTTTTATTTCAACTCATGAAACATGGAACAGACACTTTACATGTTGCTTTCATATTTCTGTTCATTGTAAATAAATTCAAATGTTACCCACATAATAGCAGGCTATATACGTGAAGACCAGATTGGTTTGACTGCTGATAACTTCAGAATAAACTGGACTACAGTACAAATACAAAGTCGCCAATGTCTTTGCAATTGATACAAACAAAAAATGAGACGATTGCATTAAAATATATTACCAGTAGGCTATAAGCCTATTTCAATCCTATTGAAATACATTTCATGATCAATCAATTGAGTTCTATTTTGCTACTTGTAGGACACTGTCTGTAATTAGTCTCAATATATTTAATGATGTGTAGCCTAACGTGTGCTTAATGATGTGTTAAATCAGTGATTTAGTGCATGTTTATTGGGTAAACATTAGATTAAGCCTCCTTAATATTTGCAGTCTTCAGTATTGTGAAATAATTATTATGTTAAGAAAAGGGTTTGAATGGAGAAAACTCCCTTTCTTTCCATCCGATCAGTATTGACACAGTATGCTCCAACGATCCACTTAGCGACCGTTCTGTCTGCGTGCTGTTTTTTGGGAGACACGTGTTACATTTTTAGCTGTTGTAGGAAAGATGCGTCACTATAAAACCTAAGTTCCCATAGAGAAAACTGGCCCGTGCATTTTTTTTCAAAATCATCATTAGAGTCTCATCATGCAGCCTTAGAATATATCAAAAATATAAACATATAGCCTAATGTTTGTATCACAACTAAAGTTACATTATAACTCTAAATGAATCATATTGGAGTAGCTGTTTCTTTGTTACCCGCTCAACACAGAATAGCCCCATGTTTGCACTCACAAAGTATCCTCTCTATTTTATACAGCTATGTTCAATTGTATTATTCTTACTATAAAATTATATAAAATAATACCACAGTAATTCTAAGCAAATCTTGTCTGCTAAATGAACTAGTGTAGCTCACAGCCATATGGCATAGCCAGATCAGGACCTAACATAAGGACAACTCAGAGTGTGCTATTCTGTTCTTCTGAAATAGACTACATCTTCCTCATATCATGTTTCTTTAGACCTGTCTAAAATAAGTAATGGATTTATTATGAAGATGTAGGCTATATTACATGGATTTATTAGACTTTTTAAAATGTAGATGTTCCAAAGGTCTGCATCAGTGTGTTGAAGCCAGGGGATGCTAAACGTGTTTCTGTTCATTAACGGTCAGTTACCGTGAGACCGGCAGTTATTTGCATGACAATCACGGGTTGACAAATGTTCATGACTGTCACAGCCCTACTTATGGATAACATTTGTATGTGTCTGCGTGGAGTTTGAAGGAAGTGGAAGGTCGTTTCTGGACCTATTGCTGACTAGCGTTAACACAAAGTCTACAGGAACAGCGAGCAAGCTGTTTAGATGAAAGATCTCACACTAACTCTTTAACAGTTCAACAGACAGTTGTGTTTCAAATGCCCTGAAACAATGTTTTGTCTTCATTAAACAAGCATCTTTATATTACAAAACTCAAACATCTCTACTCATTTTTTGTCATTTTACATTTTAGTCATTTAGCAGACACTCTTATCCAGAGTGACTTACAGTAGTGAATACATACATTTCATACATTTTTTCCATACTGGTCCCCCATGGGAATCGAACTCACAACCCTGGCGTTGCAAACGCCATGCTCTACCAACTGAGCCAATAAGTTCTCACTCACACAACAACAACAAAAACGTTCCAATGGATCCTATGGACCCATTTTATGTATTTTGTCAAAGTGAAAATGTTGGGAGTGACACACACACACACACACACACACACACACACACACACACACACACACACACACACACACACATACACACACATACACACACACACACACCTCTCAGGATCCTTGAAGGGATAGCAGTGTCAATGGTTTTGGTTGGGGCAAGAGTTTAAGGAGCAAGGTGACTGGCTTGGGAGAGGGGGGAGAAGAGAAGGGGGTGAGAGAAGAGGGGTGGGTGGGTGAGAGAAGAGAAGGGGGAGGAGAGAACAGAGGGGGAGGACAGGGAGGAGTGGGAAGCGGCTGGGAATTACGAGAGAGAGAAAGAGAGAGACAGAGAGAAGGGCCTCTGAATTACCTGCGGCAAGACCTGTCAGATTGTCTCGTCTGTAGGCGTGGCCTGATGGGGCGCCGACAGGACAGCAGACACACAGGACAGCAGACACACATGTGGGTGGAGGGGTGGATGAGTAGGTGGATGGAGGAGTTGGGTGAGTGTGTCTGCTGTGCTGACTCATATGGTTTTTAGTCTGTCTGTAGTCATTCTGATGTGTCAGACCTGTCTGTCTCTCTGTTGTTAGTGTGTGGTTGCGTATCTGTAGTCTACGGCAGTGTGTCCTCTGTGTGTCCTCTGTTATGATCTTCTGGTGTAATCAGCCAGAGTAGCAGAGAGGAGGACTGGATGAGAGGAGGAGAGGAGAAGTGAAGTAGAGAAGCGTTACCCAGTAGTTTTGGAAAAGGCAGACTAGAGTTGAGTGCAGTATGAATGGGGTGAGGGAGTGAAGGAGAGGAAAGAGGAGGAGAGGAGTGGAGAGTAGAGGGGTATGGAGACCAGGCCAGTAGCTGAGTGGAGAGTAGAGAGGTATGGAGACCAGGCCAGTAGCTGAGTGGAGAGTAGAGAGGTATGGAGACCAGTAGCTGAGTGGAGAGTAGAGGGGTATGGAGACCAGGCCAGTAGCTGAGTGGAGAGTAGAGGGGTATGGAGACCAGGCCAGTAGCTGAGTGGAGAGTAGAGGGGTATGGAGACCAGGCCAGTAGCTGAGTGGAGAGTAGAGGGGTATGGAGACCAGGCCAGTAGCTGAGTGGAGAGTAGAGGGGTATGGAGACCAGTAGCTGAGTGGAGAGTAGAGGGGTATGGAGACCAGGCCAGTAGCTGAGTGGAGAGTAGAGGGGTATGGAGACCAGGCCAGTAGCTGAGTGGAGAGTAGAGGGGTATGGAGACCAGGCCAGTAGCTGAGTGGAGATTAGAGGGGTATGGAGACCAGGCCAGTAGCTGAGTGGAGAGTAGAGGGGTATGGAGACCAGGCCAGTAGTTGAGTGGAGAGTAGAGGGGTATGGAGACCAGGCCAGTAGCTGAGTGGAGATTAGAGGGGTATGGAGACCAGGACAGTAGCTGAGTGGAGATTAGAGGGGTATGGAGACCAAGCCAGTAGCTGAGTGGAGAGTAGAGGGGTATGGAGACCAGGCCAGTAGCTGAGTGGAGAGTAGAGGGGTATGGAGACCAGGCCAGTAGCTGAGTGGAGAGTAGAGGGGTATGGAGGCCAGGCCAGTAGCTGAGTGGAGAGTAGAGGGGTATGGAGACCAGGCCAGTAGCTGAGTGGAGAGTAGAGGGGTATGGAGACCAGGCCAGTAGCTGAGTGGAGAGTAGAGGGGTATGGAGACCAGGCCAGTAGCTGAGTGGAGATTAGAGGGGTATGGAGACCAGGCCAGTAGCTGAATGGAGAGTAGAGGGGTATGGAGACCAGGCCAGTAGCTGAGTGGAGAGTAGAGGGGTATGGAGACCAGGCCAGTAGCTGAGTGGAGAGTAGAGGGGTATGGAGACCAGGCCAGTAGCTGAGTGGAGATTAGAGGGGTATGGAGACCAGGCCAGTAGCTGAGTGGAGAGTAGAGGGGTATGGAGACCAGGCCAGTAGCTGAGTGGAGAGTAGAGGGGTATGGAGACCAGGCCAGTAGCTGAGTGGAGAGTAGAGGGGTATGGAGACCAGGCCAGTAGCTGAGTGGAGAGTAGAGGGGTATGGAGACCAGGCCAGTAGCTGAGTGGAGAGTAGAGGGGTATGGAGACCAGGCCAGTAGTTGTGGATAACCTCGTATTAGTGAAAGGGTTCCACTTGGAACCAAAATAAGCTTTTTTCGGACGGTTCTCTTGTCAGGACAATTGAATAACCCTTTATGGCTCTAGGTAGCACCTTGTTTTCTAAGAGTGTAGGGTAAACGGTAGGAAACCAGTAGCCAGAATAGGGAGGAGGTGAGTAGAGGAGAGAGGCAGAGTTGAGAAGTAGACAGCAGAGCGGTAGGGAGTGCAGACCATTATAAGAGGGGGAAGAGGAGGGGGGGAGTCATTTGTAATTACAGGAGCCCAGTGGAGAGTAGAGCTCTATAATCATTCTGCCCTTAGGAAGGAATGCTGCTCATCTTCTAGTGTAATTACATCCATTTAAACCGGCCCTGCCTGTCTGCCTGCCTGGCTGGCCCCACTGTAGACACTAGACCTGGGACGATAAACTCATCTTCTAGTGTAATTACACCCATTTAAACCGGCCCTGCCTGCCTGGCTGGCCCCACTGTAGACAGCGAGCTGGGACAATAAACAGAAAATTACCAACACCGAAGCAATTTTGCTTACCTCTGTAATTTTGTTGTTTAGGCGATACAACATTCCTGCAGATTTTTTGGTTCGAAAACCATTATTTGGGCAACACTAACTAGGTTTCTATCCAATGGTCAACACTGACTAGGTTTCTATCCAATGGTCAACACTGACTAGGTTTCTATCCAATGGTCAACACTAACTAGGTTTCTATCCAATGGACAACACTAACTAGGTTTCTATCCAATGGTCAACACTGACTAGGTTTCTATCCAATGGTCAACACTGACTAGGTTTCTATCCAATGGTCAACACTGGCTAGGTTTCTATCCAATGGGCGACACTGGCTAGGTTTCTATCCAATGGACAACACTCACTAGGTTTCTATCCAATGGGCTACACTGGCTAGGTTTCTATCCAATGGGCAACACTAACTAGGTTTCCATCCAATGGACAACACTAACTAGGTTTCTATCCAATGGACAACACTAACAAGGTTTCTGTCCAATGGGTAACACTAACTAGGTTTCTATTCAATGGGCTACACTGGCTAGGTTTCTATCCAATGGGCAACACTAACTAGGTTTCTATCCAATGGACAACACTGCCTAGGTTTCCATCCAATGGGCAACACTAACTAGGTTTCCATCCAATGGACAACACTGGCTAGGTTTCTATCCAATGGACAACACTGACTAGGTTTCTATCCAATGGACAACACTAACTAGGTTTATATCCAATGGTCAACACTAGCTAGGTTTCTATCCAATGGACAACACTAGCTAGGTTTCTATCCAATGGACAACACTGACTAGGTTTCTATCCAATGGACAACACTAGCTAGGTTTCTATACAATGGGCAACACTAACTAGGTTTCTATCCAATGGGCAACACTAGCTAGGTTTCTATCCAATGGACAACACTAACTAGGTTTCTATCCAATGAGCAACACTGGCTAGGTTTCTATCCAATGGGCAACACTGGCTAGGTTTCTATCCAATGGGCAACACTGGCTAGGTTTCTATCCAATGGACAACACTAACTAGGTTTCCATCCAATGGACAACACTAACTAGGTTTCTATCCCATGGGCTACACTGGCTAGGTTTCTATCCAATGGGAAACACTGGCTAGGTTTTTGTCCAATGGGCAACACTGGCTAGGTTTCCGTCCAATGGACAACACTGGCTAGGTTTCCATCCAATGGACAACACTGGCTAGGTTTCTATCCAATGGGCTACACTGGCTAGGTTTCTATCCAATGGGCAACACTAGCTAGGTTTCTATCCAATGGGCAACACTAGCTAGGTTTCTATCCAATGGACAACACTAACTAGGTTTCTGTCCAATGGGCAACACTAACTAGGTTTCTATCCAATGGGCTACACTGGCTAGGTTTCTATCCAATGGGCAACACTAACTAGGTTTCTATCCAATGGACAACACTGGCTAGGTTTCCATCCAATGGGCAACACTAACTAGGTTTCCATCCAATGGACAACACTGGCTAGGTTTCTATCCAATGGACAACACTAGCTAGGTTTCTATCCAATGGGCAACACTAGCTAGGTTTCTATCCAATGGACAACACTAGCTAGGTTTCTATCCAATGGGCAACACTAGCTAGGTTTCTATCCAATGGTCAACACTAGCTAGGTTTCTATCCAATGGGCAACACTAGCTAGGTTTCTATCCAATGGGCAACACTAGCTAGGTTTCTATCCAATGGACAACACTAGCTAGGTTTCTATCCAATGAGCAACACTGGCTAGGTTTCTATCCAATGGGCAACACTGGCTAGGTTTCCATCCAATGGACAACACTGGCTAGGTTTCTATCCAATGGGCTACACTGGCTAGGTTTCTATCCAATGGGCAACACTAGCTAGGTTTCTATCCAATGGACAACACTAGCTAAGTTTCTATCCAATGGACAACACTAGCTAGGTTTCTATCCAATGGGCAACACTAGCTAGGTTTCTATCCAATGGACAACACTAGCTAGGTTTCTATCCAATGGGCAACACTAGCTAGGTTTCTATCCAATGGTCAACACTAGCTAGGTTTCTATCCAATGGGCAACACTAGCTAGGTTTCTATCCAATGGGCAACACTAGCTGGGTTTCTATCCAATGGGAAACACTGGCTAGGTTTCCATCCAATTGACAACACTAGCTAGGTTTCTATCCAATGGACAACACTGGCTAGGTTTCTATCCAATGGGCAACACTGGCTAGGTTTCTATCCAATGGGCAACACTGGCTAGGTTTCCATCCAATGGACAACACTAACTAGGTTTCTATCCAATGGAATACACTGGCTAGGTTTTATCCAAAGGGCAACACTAGCTAGGTTTCCATCCAATTGGCAACACTAACTAGGTTTCTATCCAATGGGCAAAACTGGCTAGGTTTCTGTCCAATGGCCAACACTGGCTAGGTTTCCGTCCAATTGACAACACTGGCTAGGTTTCCATCCAATGCACACCACTAACTAGGTTTCTATCCAATGGGCTACACTGGCTTGGTTTCTATCCAATGGGCAACACTAGCTAGGTTTCTATCGAATGGGCAACACTAGCTAGGTTTCTATCCAATGGGCAACACTGGCTAGGTTTCTATCCAATGGGCAACACTGGCTAGGTTTCTGTCCAATGGGCAACACTGGCTAGGTTTCCATCCAATGGACAACACTAGCTAGGTTTCTATCCAATTGACAACACTAGCTAGGTTTCTATCCAATGGGCAACACTAGCTAGGTTTCTATCCAATGGACAACACTGGCTAGGTTTCTATCCAATGGACAACACTAACTAGGTTTCTATCCAATGGACAACACTGGCTAGGTTTCTATCCAATGGGCAACACTAACTAGGTTTCTATCCAATGGACAACACTAACTAGGTTTCTATCCCATGGGCTACACTGGCTAGGTTTCTATCCAATGGGCAACACGGGCTAGGTTTTTGTCCAATGGGCAACACTGACTAGGTTTCCGTCCAATGGACAACACTGGCTAGGTTTCCATCCAATGGACAACACTGGCTAGGTTTCTATCCAATGGGCTACACTGGCTAGGTTTCTATCCAATGGGCAACACTAGCTAGGTTTCTATCCAATGGGCAACACTAGCTAGGTTTCTATCCAATGGAGAACACTAGCTAGGTTTCTATCCAATGGACAACACTAGCTAGGTTTCTATCCAATGGGCAACACTAGCTAGGTTTCTATCCAATGGACAACACTAGCTAGGTTTCTCTCCAATGGGCAACACTAGCTAGGTTTCTATCCAATGGTCAACACTAGCTAGGTTTCTATCCAATGGGCAACACTAGCTAGGTTTCTATCCAATGGGCAACACTAGCTAGGTTTCTATCCAATGGGCAACACTAGCTAGGTTTCTATCCAATGGGCAACACTAGCTAGGTTTCTATCCAATGGGCAACACTGGCTAGGTTTCTATCCAATAGGCAACACTGGCTAGGTTTCTATCCAATGGACAACACTAACTACTTTTCCATCCAATGGACAACACTAACTAGGTTTCTATCCCATGGGCTACACTGGCTAGGTTTCTATCCAATGGGCAACACTGGCTAGGTTTTTGTCCAATGGGCAACACTGGCTAGGTTTCCGTCCAATGGACAACACTGGCTAGGTTTCCATCCAATGGACAACACTGGCTAGGTTTCTATCCAATGGGCTACACTGGCTAGGTTTCTATCCAATGGGCAACACTAGCTAGGTTTCTATCCAATGGGCAACACTGGCTAGGTTTCTATCCAATGGGCAACACTAGCTAGGTTTCTATCTAATGGGCAACACTGGCTAGGTTTCTATCCAATGGCCAACACTAGCTAGGTTTCTATCCAATGGGCTACACTGGCTAGGTTTCTATCCAATGGGCAACACTAGCTGGGTTTCTATCCAATGGGCAACACTGGCTAGGTTTCCATCCAATTGACAACACTAGCTAGGTTTCTATCAAATGGACAACACTGGCTAGGTTTCTATCCAATGGGCAACACTGGCTAGGTTTCTATCCAATGGGCAACACTGGCTAGGTTTCCATCCAATGGACAACACTAACTAGGTTTCTATCCAATGGAATACACTGGCTAGGTTTTATCCAAAGGGCAACACTACCTAGGTTTCCATCCAATTGGCAACACTAACTAGGTTTCTATCCAATGGGCAACACTGGCTAGGTTTCTATCCAATGGGCAACACTGGCTAGGTTTCTGTCCAATGGCCAACACTGGCTAGGTTTCTGTCCAATTGACAACACTGGCTAGGTTTCCATCCAATGCACACCACTAACTAGGTTTCTATCCAATGGGCTACACTGGCTTGGTTTCTATCCAATGGGCAACACTAGCTAGGTTTCTATCCAATGGGCAACACTAGCTAGGTTTCTATCCAATGGGCAACACTGGCTAGGTTTCTATCCAATGGGCAACACTGGCTAGGTTTCTGTCCAATGGGCAACACTGGCTAGGTTTCCATCCAATGGACAACACTAGCTAGGTTTCTATCCAATTGACAACACTAGCTAGGTTTCTATCCAATGGGCAACACTAGCTAGGTTTCTATCCAATGGACAACACTAGCTAGGTTTCTATCCAATGGACAACACTAGCTAGGTTTCTATCCAATGGACAACACTATCTAGGTTCCTATATAATGGGCAACACTAACTAGGTTTCTATCCAATGGGCAACACTAGCTAGGTTTCTATCCAATAGACAACACTAACTAGGTTTCTATCCAATGGGCAACACTAACTAGGTTTCTATCCAATGGGCAACACTAGCTAGGTTTCTGTCCAATGGGCAACACTAGCTAGGTTTCTATCCAATGGACAACACTAACTAGGTTTCTATCCAATGAGCAACACTAACTAGGTTTCTATCCAATGGACAACTCTAACTAGGTTTCTATCCAATGGGCAACACTAACTAGGTTTCTATCCAATGGACAACACTAGCTAGGTTTCTATCCAATGAACAACACTAGCTAGGTTTCTATCCAATGGACAACACTAACTAGGTTTCTATCCAATGGGCAACACTAGCTAGGTTTCTATCCAATGGGCAACACTAGCTAGGTTTCTATCCAATGGGCAACACTAGCTAGGTTTCTATCCAATGGTTAACACTGGCTAGGTTTCCATCCAATGGACAACACTGGCTAGGTTTCTGTCCAATGGGCAACACTAGCTAGGTTTCTATCCAATGGTTAACACTGGCTAGGTTTCCATCCAATGGACAACACTAGCTAGGTTTCTATCCAATGGACAACACTAGCTAGGTTGCTATCCAATGGTTAACACTGGCTAGGTTTCCATCCAATGGACAACACTGGCTAGGTTTCTGTCCAATGGGCAACACTAACTAGGTTTCTATCCAATGGACAACACTGACTAGGTTTCTATCCAATGGGCAACACTAACTAGGTTTCTATCCAATGGACAACACTGGCTAGGTTTCTATCCAATGGACAACACTAACTAGGTTTCTATCCAATGGACAACACTGGCTAGGTTTCTATCCAATGGGCAACACTAACTAGGTTTCTATCCAATTGGCAACACTAACTAGGTTTCTATCCAATGGGCAACACTGGCTATGTTTCTATCCAATGGACAACACTAACTAGGTTTCTATCCAATGGGCAACACTAGCTAGGTTTCTATCCAATGGGCAACATTGGCTAGGTTTCCATCCAATGGGCAACACTAACTAGGTTTCCATCCAATGGGCAACACAAACTAGGTTTCTATCCAATGGACAACACTAGCTAGGTTTCCATCCAATGGGCAACACTAACTAGGTTTCCATCTAATGGGCAACACTAACTAGGTTTCTATCCAATGGGCAACACTAACTAGGTTTCTATCCAATGGGCATCACTAACTAGGTTTCTATCCAATGGGCAACAGATTTGAATGCAGATAATCTAACCTCTCCATAAAATCTGTTCAATCGCTTTATACACTAAAAGTGGTACTTGAGGCACACTCAGTGAAACCATTAACTCATGTACCCAATATTCAGACCAAGTCTGCAAAACTGCAAGCACATTATCTGCTTTACACTCAGTTTGTAAATTGTAAAACACACAGTTATTTACATTAGACACATCATTCAAAACTAACACGTCTTTTGTTTTGTTTTTGGAAAACACTGCCATTCAAAAACGCCACGCAACCTCATTTACCCGTTACCTATACCCAACGCTCATGTGTGAAAACACTTATATGGCTAATTTCTTCACTTAGAATTCAGAGCTTGAGCTTAGGCTTTAGGTTGGCTTTCTTGGTTTGGACAACAATAACAATAACAATAACAATAACAATGAAGGCCGGTTTTGGAGAGAGAGTTAGAGGACGAGGAGGAGGAAAGGGACAAGCCTATTTGTTTATCTTCTACTGTATTTGTTTTGTCTGTTACTGTTCATCCTGAAATCTGGAGGAAAATACAATGTTTTGAGAAAGAAATACATTTTATTTTTTCCCCCCTTGCATTTCTGTTTATAGTGTAAATATATACTGAATATGCGTACATGCTGTATATATTTGTGCACATACATGTGGGTGTGAGTTCTATGACAAACTGCCGTGGACTCCACTGCAGACTGAACATGCAAAATACACAAGATAGTAGTGTTTTACATTTGTCACATCTGTGTGTAGTTGGCGTGTATACGAGCTAATCATTTGATGGTTTGTGTGTAGAGTTTTGATGCAAAAACACCATTTTGAGAAGAGTTACAGTTTTTCCCAATTGTTTACACACTAAAATGGGAAGTTGAAACGCAATCACCGAAACCTGAAACTCATCTACCAAATCCCTAAACCAAGTCTGCAAAACTGCAAGACACAATTCCTGCTTTACACTCAGTTTTCAATTCTACATCACACTTTTTGCAAAACACTACAACAGGTTCTCTACATTAGGCACAATATTCAAAATTAAAATCTCTTTAGTCCCTTTGGAAAGCAACACCAATCACAATGCCAAGCTCTATACACCAATTGGTTACACCCACTACTCACAGGTGTAAACACTAGTTGCTGAATTGTTCACTGAGAAATCAGAGCTTTAAGCACTATAAAAGGCCACAGATGAGCTCTCCTGTTTTGGAGGAAAATGGAAGTCAGTGGTGAAGCAAGAGCTAGAGGTGAAGGAGTGAGAGGAGGATGAGGACGAGGACGAGGACGAGGAAGGACAGTCGTCTCAAATGAGATCAGGGCCACATTGGTTGACCATGTGCTCAACCATGGATTGAGTATGAGGGAGGCTGGGCAGAGAGTTCAGCCCAACCTGAGCCGCTACACGGTTACATCTATCATCCGTACATTCAGAAATGACAACCGGTACGTTACCTACCATCTACACTACGCTCTTTATGTATGTATACTGTAGTATACTGCAGTCCGACATCTCAGTAGGCCTATGTTACTCAGTGATTGATGGCCGATGTTACATTAATGTCATTTCATATTGAAACAAAATAGATTATCTTACTGTAACCAATCATATCGTATTTGTGGATCTTCTGTAGAACTGAGAGATGGCCAGGCCATGGTAGAAGACACCGGCTGTTCACACCAGAACAGGAGACCGCTATTGTGAACATGGTGGCAAACAATACCGTTGGACTACGAGAAATGCAGAACCACATAATTGCAGACAACACAATATTCAATAACATTCACCAGGTGGGCTTGTCTACATTGGACCGTGTATTACAGCACAACCAAATCCGGGATGAAACAGGTCTACAGGGTGCTATTTGAGCGAAACTCAGAGGGTTAAAGAACAGGACTATGAATATGTGCAAGTAAGTACTATACTGTGAATTTATTATCATATCTGCACTGTAACAATGTCATTTCTTTTTTTTTGTATTTTTTAAATCACCGATGAATGATCTTGAGACTGATTCCCTGACCTGTCAATGTTTTTAATTTGCTGTTTTTGATTTTGTTATACTCTTGTGAATTCTATGGTTTTTACTAGATTACTTGTAGTTTTTCATGTTTGTCTATAATTTTTGTAATGACTTGGTGCTGCCTATCTTGGCCAGGACGCTCTTGAAAAATAGATTTTAAATCTCAATGAGCCCTTCCTGGTTAAATAAATAAATAAAAATAAATCCAGTGTACTGTGCCTCACCATATTGACTGCTCTAGGTCTGTCACATTTTGTCTTGTCTGTTTCAGAGTCTTGGAGCTGGATGCCGCTGCAATTCAGCATGTTTATATTTACATTGATAAGGCTGGCTTCAACCTAGCCTAAAGAAGGGGATGGGGACAGAACATTATTGGCCACCGTGCCATAGTGAATGTCCCTGGACAGCGTGGATGGAATATCACCATGTGCAGCCGTTAGCCAGCAAGGCGTCCTCCATCACCATGCCAACCTTGGTCCCTACAACACCGCCCGTCTCATCACATTCCTGGACACACTACATGGCATCCTCATTCCAGCCGAGCAGATGGTGGACCAGAGCAGCCCAGGTATGTTGTCATCTGGGACAACGTGAGTTTCCACCGGGCTGCTCTGGTCCACAACTGATTCATCGACCACCTACAATTTATTGTTCTATACCTCCCACCATATTCCCCATTCCTAAACCCAATTGAAGAGTTTTTTTCCGGCATGGCGATGGAAGGTGTATGACCGCCAATCCCCTCGCACGCATGCTTCTCCTCCAGGCAATGGAGGATGGATGTGGTGTAGTTGACGTGGGGGCATTCGGCAGCTGGATCCGTCACTCCAGAAGATTCTTTCCCTGCTGTTTCGCCAGAGAGAACATCGCTTGTGATGTAGATGAGGTGCTGTGGCTAGACCGAAATAGCAGGCAGGATGCAGCCTAATGTCAAATCGGAGGCAGGATGCAGCCTAATGTCAAATCGGAGGCAGGATGCAGCCTAATGTCAAATCGGAGGCAGGATGCAGCCTAATGTCAAATCGGAGGCAGGATGCAGCCTAATGTCAAATCGGAGGCAGGATGCAGCCTAATGTCAAATAGCAGGCAGGATGCAGCCTCATGTCAAATAGCAGGCAGGATGCAGCCGAATTTTTTTACATTTTGCATGTGTTTTTGTCTTTTTGTGTTTAGAGTTTTGAAAGAATGAGCCACTTTCATTTTTTGTTTTTGTACAGAAAAACTTATCTTATTGAATGTTTTTCCTGGTTTTCTCCTATTGGGTTTGGAAAGTGTTTCATATAAAACACAATTCTGCATTTTGGAAATAAATTATGTTTTTGTTACTGTTTTGCATTTGTGTGTTTGTTACATTAATGTATACATAAATAATCTTTTACAACCAGCTACAGTGTAACACTGACAATGCAAAAGGCATAAACGTACTGATGGGATATTCATAGTAGTGTTGAGCACATCAGTGTGTTGTTGGTTGGTAGACAGATCTATTCATATGACGCGTGTGTCATTTTGATGCCAAAAAAAAAAACGTACTGAGAACAGTTATGAATGCAGTGTTTGCTTTTGCTAAAGATTTGTAGAGGTTTGCATTTTGGAGCTTTGTGTTAAGAGTTTTTGGGAAAATGGGCGAAAGATTCAGCAAACGTGTGTAAACAATCGTGGAAAACTGTAAAATAGTTTGGAATGAAGTGTTTGGTTTTGCAAGAGATGTGTGAGGTTGTGTGTGAAGTCTAAAGGAACCACAGTTTCAGAAATCATGTCAGCAATTGTCAAACTGTAAATAGGAAATGTGCCCACTCTGGTCTTGGCACGTGTGCTCTAGCCATCAGAGACTCTGTGTAGACCAGTCTACATAATGACATTACTTTGGACAAAAGAGCGAGATTATTTTAATTTGTCAAACGGCAGCCAAGCATCGATCATCATGTCACCAGAATAAGACCCTCTGTATTTATTAGAAAGCAGCATCAAGCTCGTCACCGTGCACATTCACCACCCTGTGACGTTCATAAGTTATTTCATCTGTAGCCTAATAAAAGGCATGCTTTCCCGGTGAGTCGTAGTGGAAGGACCCCATAACGTGACTCAATAAAACATTTTTTTTAAATGTAACTTGGCAAGTTAAGAATAAATTCTTATTTACAATGACAGCCTAGGATCAGTAGGTTAACTGCCTTGTTCAGGTGCAGAACGACAGATTTTTACCTTGTCAGCTCGGGGATTCAATCTAGCAACCTTTACGGTTACTAGTCCAACACTCTAACCACTAGGCTACCTGCCGTCCCTACACTCTAACCACTAGTCTACCTGCCGCCCCTACACTCTAACCACTAGTCTACCTGCCGCCCCTACACTCTAACCACTAGTCTACCTGCCGTCCCTACACTCTAACCACTAGTCTACCTGCCGCCCCTACACTCTAACCACTAGTCTACCTGCCGCCCCTACACTCTAACCACTAGTCTACCTGCCGTCCCTACACTCTAACCACTAGGCTACCTGCCGCCCCTACACTCTAACCACTAGGCTACCTGCCGTCCCTACACTCTAACCACTAGTCTACCTGCCGCCCCTACACTCTAACCACTAGTCTACCTGCCGTCCCTACACTCTAACCACTAGTCTACCTGCCGTCCCTACACTCTAACCACTAGGCTACCTGCCGTCCTCTACACTCTAACCACTAGTCTACCTGCCGCCCCTACACTCTAACCACTAGGCTACCTGCCGTCCCTACACTCTAACCACTAGTCTACCTGCCGTCCCTACACTCTAACCACTAGGCTACCTGCCGTCCCTACACTCTAACCACTAGGCTACCTACCGTCCCTACACTCTAACCACTAGTCTACCTGCCGTCCCTACACTCTAACCACTAGGCTACCTGCCGTCCCTACACTCTAACCACTAGGCTACCTGCCGTCCCTACACTCTAACCACTAGTCTACCTGCCGTCCCTACACTCTAACCACTAGGCTACCTGCCGCCCCTACACTCTAACCACTAGTCTACCTGCCGTCCCTACACTCTAACCACTAGTCTACCTGCCGTCCCTACACTCTAACCACTAGGCTACCTGCCGTCCCTACACTCTAACCACTAGTCTACCTGCCGTCCCTACACTCTAACCACTAGGCTACCTGCCGTCCCTACACTCTAACCACTAGGCTACCTGCCGTCCCTACACTCTAACCACTAGGCTACCTGCCGTCTCTGCACTCTAACCACTAGGCTACCTGCCGTCTCTACACTCTAACCACTAGGCTACCTGCCGCCTCTACACTCTAACCACTAGGCTACCTGCCATATGATGGTTATTATAACAATATTTGTGCATAAAAGTATTTCCACATCCAGATGATGCCCCAGTGGAGCGGAGTGCGCCATTTTGGGTGAATAGGCCTGCCATTACAACATCTTTATAGGACATTAAATTAAATTCACTGTTCGATCAATTGTTGGCTATCTAGCAACAATATCGTATTTAGACTTAGCAATCTAGCTAATGTGTTTTGAGTTCCCACTTCCTCAGGTGATGTATTATATAGCATATAGCCTAGGACAAATTGCAGGCAAATTCATCGCTGCAACATCAAAAATATCCATCATACATTACCTGAACATGCTAGAGCCCTCCCTCTAATGGTAAGTCAGTCTAGAGCCCTCCCTCTAATGGTAAGTCATTAGAGCCCTCCCTCTAATGGTAAGACAGTCTAGAGCCCTCCCTCTAAAGGTAAGTCAGTCTAGAGCCCTCCCTCTAATGGTAAGTCAGTCTAGAGCCCTCCCTCTAAAGGTAAGTCAGTCTAGAGCCCTCCCTCCAAAGGTAAGTCAGTCTAGAGCCCTCCCTCTAAGGGTAAGTTAGTCTCGAGCCCTCCCTCTAAAGGTAAGTCAGTCTAGAGCCCTCCCTCTAATGGTAAGTCAGTCTAGAGCCCTCCCTCTAAAGGTAAGTCAGTCTAGAGCCCTCCCTCTAATGGTAAGTCAGTCTAGAGCCCTTCCTCTAAAGGTAAGTCAGTCTAGAGCCCTCCCTCTAATGGTAAGTCAGTCTAGAGCCCTCCCTCTAATGGTAAGTCAGTCTAGAGCCCTCCCTCTAATGGTAAGTCAGTCTAGAGCCCTCCCTCTAATGGTAAGTCAGTCTAGAGCCCTTCCTCTAATGGTAAGTCAGTCTAGAGCCCTTCCTCTAATGGTAAGTCAGTCTAGAGCCCTCCCTCTAATGGTAAGTCAGTCTAGAGCCCTTCCTCTAATGGTAAGTCAGTCAAGAGCCCTCCCTCTAATGGTAAGACAGTCTAGAGCCCTCCCTCTAATGGTAAGTCAGTCTAGAGCCCTCCCTCTAATGGTAAGACAGTCTAGAGCCCTCCCTCTAATGGTAAGACAGTCTAGAGCCCTTCCTCTAATGGTAAGTCAGTCTAGAGCCCTCCCTCTAATGGTAAGTCAGTCTAGAACCCTCCCTCTAATGGTAAGTCAGTCTAGAGCCCTTCCTCTAATGGTAAGTCAGTCTAGAGCCCTCCCTCTAATGGTAAGACAGTCTAGAGCCCTCCTTCTAATGGTAAGTCAGTCTAGAGCCCTCCCTCTAATGGTAAGACAGTCTAGAGACCTCCCTCTAATGGTAAGTCACTCTAGAGCCCTTCCTCTAATGGTAAGTCAGTCTAGAGCCCTTCCTCTAATGGTAAGACAGTCTAGAGCCCTCCTTCTAATGGTAAGACAGTCTAGAGCCCTCCTTTAAATGGTAAGACAGTCTAGAGCCCTCCCTGTAATGGTAAGACAGTCTAGAGCCCTCCCTCTAATGGTAAGTCAGTCACACACACATTGACTGAAGAGGCATATGAGGATAGAGTTGGAGAGACAGATACATCTACAAGAGTAAGTTGCAGAGAGAGAGAGAGAAAGAGAGATGTCTCTGGTTGCTGTCTGTCTAGGTGAGTGTGGACTGGAGTCCACTAGAGAGAGAAAGAGAGATGTCTCTGGTTGCTGTCTGTCTAGGTGAGTGTGGACTGGAGTCCACTAGAGAAGCGCCATGTGACTACATGTCATGGCAACCAAATAGTCAGCCGGTCAGCCAGCCAGTCAGCAAACCAGTCAGCCAGTCAGAAACACAGGGCAGATTTGCTCAACTAGCCTATCAAGCATAGCGGCGGAGTAGAAAGACGAGCAGTGGTGCCTGGCACACCAAACAGTCACAAAACACACACACAAACAGGTTTGAAATACACACACAGGCTCAACACACACACTCACTTCTTACAGAAAAGGGTGCAGTCATTCTCTACCATGTCTGAGCTTGACCTCAGACATGGTGACATTGGTCTACAGGTGATGACTAGTGGAAAGAGGGACAACAATACCTCTCTGTCTCTCTGGAATTCTCTCTCCTTTTCATCTCTCTCCCCCCTTTCTCCCTCCTCTCCCCCTTTTCTCTCTCCCTTCTCTCCCCCTCTCTCTGTCTTTACCTCACTTTTTTCTCGGTCTCTCTCTTTCTCAATTTCAATTCAATTCAGTAGACTTTATTGACAAGCCTACAGTGCCTTGCGAAAGTATTCACCCCCTTGGCATTTTTCCTATTTTGTTGCCTTACAACTTGGAATTAATATAGATTTTTGGGGGGGTTTGTATCATTTGATTTAGACAACCTGCACACCACTTTGAAGATACCAAATATTTTTTATTGTGAAACAAACAAGAAATAAGACAAAAAAACTGAAAACTTGACCGTGCATAACAATTCTCCCCCACATAGTCAATACTTTGTAGAGCCACCTTTTGCAGCAATTACAGCTGCAATTCTCTTGGGGTATGTCTCTATAAGCTTGGCACATCTAGCCACTGGGATTTTTGCCCATTCTTCAAGGCAAAACTGCTCTAGCTCCTTCAAGTTGGATGGGTTCCGCTGGTGCACAGCAATCTTTAAGTCATACCACAGATTCTCAATTGGATTGAGGTCTGGGCTTTGACTAGGCCATACCAAGACATGTAAATGTTTCCCCTTAAACCACTCGAGTGTTGCTTTAGCAGTATGCTTAGGGTCATTGTCCTGCTGGAAGGTGAAGCTCCGTCCCAGTCTCAAATCTCTGGAAAACTGAAACAGGTTTCCCTCAAGAATTTCCCTGTATTTAGTGCCATCCATTATTCCTTCAATTCTGACCAGTTTCCCGGTCCCTGCCAATGAAAAACATCCCCACAGCATGATGCTGCCACCACCATGCTTCACTGTGGGGATGGTATTCTCGGGGTGATGAGAGGTGTTGGGTTTGCGCCAGACATAGCGTTTTCCTTGATGGCCAAAAAGCTCAATTTTATTCTCATCTGACCAGAGTACCTTCTTCCATATGTTTGGGGAGTCTCCCACATGCCCTTTGGCGAACACCAAATGTGTTTGCTTATTCTTTTCTTTAAGCAATGGCTTTTTTTCTGGCCACTCTTCCGTAAAGCCCAGCTCTGTGGAATGTACGGCTTAAAGTGGTCCTATGGACAGATACTCCAATCTCCGCTGTGGAGCTTTGCAGCTCCTTCAGGGTTATCTTTGGTCTCTTTGTTGCCTCTCTGATTAATGACCTTGTCTGGTCTGTGAGTTTTGGTTTGCGGCCCTCTCTTGGCAGGTTTGTTGTGGTGCCATATTCTTTCCATTTTTTAATAATGGATTTAATGATGCTCAGTGGGATGTTCAAAGTTTATGATATTTTTTTATAACCCAACCCCGATCTGTACTTCTCCACAACTTTGTCCCTGACCTGTTTGGAGAGCTCCTTGGTCTTCATGGTGCTGCTTGCTTGGTGTTTCCCCTTGCTTAGTGGTGTTGCAGACTCTGGGGCCTTTCAGAACAGGTGTATATATATACTGAGATCATGTGACAGATCATGTGACACTTAGATTGTACACAGGTGGACTTTATTTAACTAATTATGTGACTTCTGAAGGTAATTGGTTGCACCAGATCTTATTTAGTGGCTTCATAGCAAAGGCGGTGAATACATATGCGCACACCACTTTTCCATTTTCTATTTTTTGGAATGTTTTGTTTTGAAACAAATTATTTTTTTCATTTCACTTCACCAATTTGGACTATTTTGTCCATTACATGAAATCCAAATAAAAATCAATTTAAATTACAAGTTGTAATGAAACAAAATAGGAAAAATGCCAAGGGGGTGAATACTTTTGCAAGGCACTGTAGTAAGGCATAAATATTAGTAGTAGTAGTGGACATGGGATCACCATTAACAACAACTACAACAACAATATTAATGAGAATAATGATACATTAAAGCAACGGTAGTAGACCAGTCTCAACCTGACTGAGAAGACACATGACATGATATGAAAGACTAAACTAAATGGGAAATATTATTGATATTACGTTACACTTTTCACTGGCTGTCCCTCAGGTTGTGGCAGTTGGACACATAGTTGGCTTTTCACCCAATAAATATTAGATATTATATAGTTTCAAATTCTTTTGGGAAAGAAAGATTCTCTTAGGTCTGAGTATTTGTCACAGGGTAATAGGAAATGCAGCTCTGTCTCTACTAGAGGTCGACCGATTAATCGGACTGGCCGATTAATTAGGGCCGACTTCAAGTTTTCATAACAATCGGTAATCGGTATTTTTGGCCACCGATTTGCCGATGTTTTTTTTCTTACTTTTTTTTTTTACACCTTTATTTAACTAGGCAACTCAGATTAAGAACACGTTCTTATTTACAATGACTTCTTATTTACAATTGGGGTTAACTGCCTTGTTCAGGGGGGATTCGTTTTTGCAACCTTCGGTTACCAGTCCAACGCTCTAACCACCTGCCTTACATTGCACTCCACAAGGATTAACAGGCTGACTACCTGTTACGCGAGGGCAGCAAGAAGCAAAGGTAAGTTGCTACCTAGCATTAGACTTATTAAAAACTATCGATCTTAACATAATCACTAGTTAACTACACATGGTTGATGATATTACTAGTTTATCTAACGTGTCCTGTGTTGCATATAATCGATGCGGTGCCTGTTAATTTTCATTGAATCACAGCCTACTTCGACAAATGGGTGTTGATTTAACAAGCGCATTTGCGAAAAAAGTACTGTCGTTGCACCAATGTACCTAACCATAAACATCAATGCCTAACAGGAATATTTAGACTTAGCCACCCGAAAGAAAAAAACATTTGTTTTCGAGATGATAGTTTCCGGATTCGACCATATTAATGACCTAAGGCTCGTATTTCTGTGTTTATTATATTATAATTAAGTCTATAATTTGATAGAGCAGTCTGACTGAGCGGTGGTAGGCAGCAGCAGGCTCGTAAGCATTCATTCAAACAGCCCTTCGCTGTGCTTCAAGCATTGCGCTGTTTATGACTTCAACCTGGGTGGGTATAATTTGTGGAACGTTCCAACAGGAATCTATTCCAAAAACTTCGTAAATAACACGGTTTCCAAAAAACAACGCATACAAAGTTGTATAGTGGCAGAATAAGATACCGGGTAGGGAGTGGTCTATTTCATTGCGTTTTTCACTCATCACGTTTATTCCGAAAAATTTCTGTCCTCACGTCTGTTTGCCTATGGACAAACATTAAGAATAAGCTACGTGGTGAGTTGGTGCCTATTTGGCAGCTAGTTAGCTAGGTTTGTATGTGTTGCTACTTTGTATGCGTTGTTGGTTGGCAACCTTTTACTTTATGTTTTTTGGAACAGATTCCTGTTGGAACGTTCCACAAATTATACCCACCCCTTCAAGCCTATCAACTCCCAAGATTAGGCTGGTGTAACCGATGTGAAATGGCTAGCTAGTTAGCCGGGTGCACGCTAATAGCGTTTCAAACGTCACTCGCTCTGAGACTTGGAGTAGTTGTTTCCCTTCCTCTGCATGGGTAACGCTGCTTCGAGGGTGGCTGTTGTCGATGTGTTCCTGGTTCGAGCCCAGGTAGGAGCGAGGAGAGGGACGGAAGCTATACTGTTACACTGGCAATACTAAAGTGCTTATAAGAACATCCAATAGTCAAAGGTATATGAAATACGAATCGTATAGAGAGAAATAGTTCTATAATTCCTATAATAACTACAACCTAAAACTTACCTGGGAATATTGAAGACTCATGTTAAAAGGAACCACTAGCTTTCATATGTTCCCATGTTCTGAGCAAGGCACTTAAACATTAGCTTTCTTACATGGCACATATTGCACTTTTACTTTCTTCTCCAACACTTTGTTTTGCATTATTTAAACCAAATTGAACATGTTTCGTTATTTATTTGAGGCTAAATTGATTTTATTGATGTATTATATTAAGTTAAAATAAGTGTTCATTCAGTAATGTTGTAATTGTCATTATTACAACAACAAAAATAATAATCAAAAAAATAATCGGCCGAGTAATCGGTATCGCCTTTTTTTGGCCCTCGGTATCGGCGTTGAAAAATCATAATCGGCCAACCTCTAGTCTCTACCTCTACCCTGGAGCAGAGTGAGCACAGCCTGTCCTCTCTGGGCAGCCTGGTTTGTCTGTGACGATCGGTCTCTATACCCAGACTGTCCTCTCTGGGCAGCCAGGTTTGTCTGTGACGACCAGTCTCTATAGCCAGACTGTCCTCTCTGGGCAGCCTGGTTTGTCTGTGACGATCGGTCTCTATACCCAGACTGTCCTCTCTGGGCAGCCAGGTTTGTCTGTGACGACCCGTCTCTATAGCCAGACTGCTCACTGTTTTCCTCAGTTTTCTATCAGTCACAGTGGTCAGATAGTCTGCCACCATGTACTGTCTGTTTAGAGACAAATAGCATTGAAGTTTACTTAGATTTTTTGTGGTGTCTTTCCAATAGGATTCTGTCTCCCTCTTTCTCTGTCTCTCTCTTCATCTCATCTTCTCTCTCTCTCTCTCTCTCCCCATCTCTCTCCCTCCCTCTCTCTCTCCCCATCTCTCTCTCTCTCTCTCTCTCCCCATCTCTCTCCCTCCCTCTCTCCCCATCTCTCTCTCTCCATCCATCTCTCTCTCTCTGTGGTAGTGAGTAGAGACATGATTGATGATGATGGCAGTGTGCCTGTGTTCCCATGCAGTAGGTGGTCTAATGGGGGGATGGCACATACAGTCACTCTGGCTCTTCTTCTCTTGTTATTGATGGGCAGCAGTGATTAATGTGCTCAGTGATTAATGTGCTCAGTGGGGGGTGTCGCCCCCTAGCTGTGATGGTAAGCGCAGGCAGGCCCCCAGGGAACACAGTGGAGGCGCTATTCACAACACACACACACAGACACACATATAGGCACGCATACACACACACACACACACACTACCGTTCAAAAGTCCTTGTTTTTGAAAGACATTTAAAAAAAATTGTCCATTATAATAACATTAAATTGATCAGAAATACAGTGTAGACATTGTTAATGTTGTAAATGACTATTGTATTTTTTATGTAATATCTACATAGGTGTACAGAGGCCCATTATCAGCAACCATCACTCCTGTGTTCCAATGGCACGTTGTGTTAGCTAATCCAAGTTGATCATTTTAAAAGGTTAATTTATCATTAGAAAACCCTTTTGCAATTATGTTAGCAGAACTGAAAACTGTTGTTCTGATTAAAGAAGCAATAAAACTGGCCTTCTTTAGACTAGTTGAGTATCTGGAGCATCAACATTTGTGGGTTCGATTACAGGATCAAAATGGCCAGAAACAAAGACCTTTCTTCTGAAACTCATCTGTCTATTCTTGTTCTGAGGAATGAAGGCTATTCCATGTGAGAAATTGCCTTTTTTTCAATTAGCTTTATAAAATTAGGCAATAAATAGACCCTAGTGGCTTAAATAATTACAATTTAGCATCAATACTGCGGTGATAAATGTACAGATGATGATGTGCGAGTAGAGATACTGGGGTGCAAAAGAGCAAGAGGGTAAGTAATACTATGGGGATGAGGTAGTTGGGTGGGCTATTTACAGATGGGCTGTGTACAGGTACAGTGATCGGTAAGCTGCTCAGACAGAAACGGATGGCACTGTGATAGACTATATCCGATTTGCTGAGTAGAGTGTTGGGGGCTATTTTGTAAATCACATCGCCGAAGTCAAGGATCGGTAGGATAGTCAGTTTTACGAGGGTACGTTTGGCAGCATGAGTGAAGGAGGCTTTGTTGCGAAGTAGGAAGCCGATTCTAGATGTAATTTTGGATTGGAGATGCTTAATGTGAGTCTGGAAGGAGAGTTTACTGTCTAACCAGTGTTGATGATCAGTTACTTGAGAAGGAGACCAAGTCAAGACGCTGGACCGGGTGGATTCAGTTTATAGTAGGCAGTTTATTATGAGACAAAGATATTTGCCAAAGCGTGCACGGACTCCTTCGTTTAGCTCATAGGGAACTAGCGGAAGAGCGCCCCGAAACATGGTGTGCATCCAATTTATACAATGAAATAACAGTGTGTTGACGTAGGTTGAGTCTAGTAGGTCCGCTCTACTGACTGGTCGATGAGTGGAGGGACGGTCCATTCTCCAGGTGGTGTCGACTTCCCATTGGCCCTTGGCAGTGTCCTTTGTCCTCGGAGTCCAACACCCCTAAGTGTGTTTTTCTGCTAATTCGTGTCTGGGTGGTTGCGATATTCATGGGATGTTGTTTTTTACACCAGTGGTCAGTTCGTGTGGCTAGGGCGCTTTCATGTCTTGACATTTTTGTGTGAGTGCTTAAGTCAGCCATCTGTCTCTGGGTGTGGTCGTGATTGGTATCAGTTGGTTGCTCAATATGTCTCTGGAATTTTGTTGTGTGCTGTTGTGAAGCATGTTGTGCAAATGCCCTCCTTATATATCATTAGGTAAAACGATTATCTTTATTACAAATCCCCCTCTTCACGTCTGCAAGACGTGACAAAGAAAAAGGGGAACAGGCTTGCTCGGCGGCTTGCTCGGCGGTAGGTACTTGTCGTCTCATTGATCTGAACTTTGACTCGGTCCGTAGCTCACCATCTGCTCCGTTATCATCTCTCTAAAGTTCTGGTTATTAAACCTCTTGCACACGGGACCAAACAACAACCACACAACCCAAACACACTCATACAGGTTAAAGCAGCCCATAATACAGTTCTTGCAACACTTTTCCATTTCCCAAACATGAGCTGTGTTATCAAAAATGTACGTACAGCAATGAACCTAATCATTCTACCTACACCATCCTCTTTGCCCGTAACCTATCGAGAGTTAGTCTATTTTACCAGGTCATGAGGGAGGTGGCGGATAATTGGTCAGAGAACCTCTTTACTGCATCCCCTGTTTCATTCATGAATCTCTGTTGATTAAATGATGTCATTAATTCAATCCACATTATTATTTATTGTCAACTACCAACATAATGTAGTGTTAAAGCCTTCACATATTTGATTCATAACTTTGTATTCATCTGGAACCTCCCTGAGGATGCCAATAGCATCCATCTAGACAAAGCCATTCCCATCCTTATCAAAACTCCTCCTGTACCTACTTTAGCCTCCTATAACTGGTCTCTTATCACTAATTCAAACTGGTTGGACCAATAACCCCAGGGCGCAAGTTCCTAACCACCCTTTGTGGTAATTCTTGTCGTATGCGTCCTTCGCTGGTACTAGCCCACCCTTCATCAGTTATAGGTGCTATGAGGTTACACATTTTCTCCTGTGCTTTCAAACCTAAGTCAGTCACATTAACGATTACCTTTCCAGCCATTAAAATCATCTTAATTCTCGGTGCCATTCTTGTATCTATAACACTGGTGCTCATCAGGAATTTAGGTGAACCGAGGTGGGTTGGCTGAGTACTTCAATCTGGCCAACCCCTATTCCTGTACAGTTGTCTGCTTCCCCAGGAAATTGTTTAATGTTTACCTTAAATTCTACATCTTGATCTTCTTTGATTCCTTATTCTGTACGTCACTCATCAGTGTATTATATAGTTTATATTTTACTTCTTCTCAATGACAACGGTAACCTATGTTTAGTACCCGTAGGTGTTGGATCTGAATGTATCAGAAAGATTAGACTATGATGCAGCTCAGAGTCTCTACTCTTCCCAAAAACCGTCAACCCTCTCCTGCCCTTAGTCTCTCTGCTTGGTACCACCCCATACTCACACCTCTAGGAGCACACACAGTGATGAACGGTCGGGATAGGAAATCTTCGTTAAGGAGGTAACCCCCGGACCTTATTGGTTCTCGGTTCTTCTCCTAACTCTGTGTGTGATCATCAGTGCTCATATGTGTACATACCTTTTTGCAGTGGGTAACGTGGACCCAAATGACTCTCTCAGCTTTTCTAATGGCAAAGGCAATGGTTTAACAGCACCTGGTATGGGCCTTCCCAACGGGACGGCTTCCAGATTTTTCTCCTCAGGGACTGGATCCACACCCAGTCTCCTAGTTGGATTGAGTGAATCACCTTCTCTTGTAATTCACCTGTTGGACACAAAATCTTGGACATACGGGTTTGGTTAAAAAACAGTTTTCTCATTTGCTCTGCTAGTATTTCTTCACTTCTATGTCTACCTGTTCTGGTATCTCTAACTCTGGCATTCTATAGGCTCTACCTAATTAGCTAAAATGTCATCCATCATTTAAAGAGATAGATCCCAGTATCAATACTAGGGATAATATCTTGTCCTCATTTTTTAGTTACCATAATCTTTTCCATCAAGTAAGTTGGGAACACTTCTACCCATTTGCTATGCTTATCTGTTATTTTTAAACACCCCTTCTTCCCTTCAATTCGGAATAGTTCAATAAGTCCATTTCCAGCAACAGACAACGTATTATATCAAAATTCCCTCGCTATTATTTTCTAATTAGTTAGCCTTTCAATTTAAACTAATCAAGCTATCAAAACGTTACATTTATATCTTAAACAAACGCTAGCAACCGTATCTCTCCAGGCAAAACATATCTTCCTACATTTTAGTCCCATGGTGCATGGGCTGGGATCCGAACCCGGGCCTCCCGCGTGGCAGGCGTGAAAACTAAACTATTCGAATGCATACTCGGGTTCAGTGTCTTCCAACTGAAGCAAAGGAAACATTAGGCCCCTATCAGCCTGACCAGGGTCAATAGCGGTGGTGATCAGCCTAGTAGCAAGAGTACGAGCGCATGGAATGCAACAGCATCCACAAAGAACGAGTATTGCGACAAAGACGGAAATAGAGACCAGTACTGACGATACCAGCATCTTATATTTACCGAACGCATCCATCCAAGAATCCCACATAGAGGTATCCACCCCCGAGTGCCGCTTCATCTTGCCGTTGAGAGTACGGAGACCCTCCAAGGCAAGCGTGAAACTACCGTCAGGAGCGGTATTATTAGGAATGAAGGTGCAGCACTGTTCCCCGAAGATAGTACATACGTTACCCTTTTCTGCCAATAGCATATCTACAGCAATACGATTTTGGAAAGCCATGAGCGAAGTTGCTTTCAATTGGGCGTGGATAGCTTCAAATCCCAGTTGAGTCCAATTACCCAATTTCTTAACATTAAAATGGATGTAATTTATTCTATCAATATTTTTGTTAATTGTGCACCACCAGCAAATAGAGGATTCAAACCCAGCAGCCACTTGGTCTACCAACTTGTATTCGTCGGGAACCCCCCTGGGGACCCCGATAGCGTCAATGTAGGTGGAGTCCCCGGCAGGTTGGGCCGCCGCGCGTTTTGACTTAAATGGCCCAACCTCGGTTCCCAGGGATTGGATACGAGCAAGAAGATCCCAAACACCCATGGGGTAGACAGAAATAGGCAGCAAGAGGTTAATTAGGCCACAGAAGCCAGTAATATTATCAGGCAATCTATCAAACAAGCGTTTACCCCCACACCACCACCACACATCCGCTCTAGAGAGGGGTTTGAATGATCCGTAAATAGTAAAAACGTCCAGACACCATCCGTCCTGGATATCCCCTACCCAAGCTTTACCCCCAGTTAGGTTGACGCAGGTAAAGCTGGCCTTTGCAACAACATAAGAAAATAACGGCTTCATGACGGAGGATAGCGCGATTGGGTAAACCACGTCCCAGTCAGAACAATTTGCATCTGGATTGTCTTGTGACATTAATGGAGTCAGACATGTCGGGGAGATAGGGGCAGGCACAATGCGGAGCAATGGTCTTGGCCCCATGCAAACCACACAGTTCTGACGGGTGGTATTAGCTGCTTCCTCAGTAAGCAGGAGCCAGTTGTTAGTGAACCCGGAGATACCGGTAGCTATCTGGATGGTATCATCCAGAGTTGGCGGGGAGGTAACCAAAGTAACTGGACCCCATGCTCCACCCTTCCTAGGGGCTGCCTCAGGAGATGAAATGTTGTCCTTCACTGTGACTGCTTGTGGGCTAGATAAATTAGTTAAGCAAATCCGCAGATTCCAGTCTAGGGAGTTTGGTACATATGGAGCGAGTACAAACGGCTGACAGCCTAGGCTTGTCCTTGGCCGAACAATAAATTTCAACCCCGTTGTAGTTGTAGATAATGTCAGGACCCTGCGCCAACCCCCGACATCGTCCCCCTCAGTCCAAGCAGAACAGTCTGGACCAGATTCGGACACTAGATTTTTCCAGGACCACTCGCTATAGCCCCCTAAGGTCATATACCATATTTTGTCAGTAAACTCCATCGCACTAGCCCACCCATTTCTAGAACGTCCCAGAAGCCCCCATGGCAATGTCACTGTAGTGGTGGTGTTTATGGCTAGACATAGGGTGGTGCTCCTAACTTTTGTTGGAGTACATGATTTGTCAGTGGAGACAGTGGAGCGTTTATGGATCCTGTGGTTTGTGGAAGGCAGGGTACTGTTGACTGTGGGTAGGTGAGTAAGTTGTTGCACTAGCCATGTGAGAGTTCCTAAGGATACTCCAGTAATAATTATAAAAATAACAAACAGGGGAGCTGATATCCCCAGCCACTCCCAGGGAGGAAGGTACCCCGTCCCTGGGCGTGGCGCCTTAGGACGTGGAAAAGGGAGCTGTGGCCCCATTTCCCTCGTCTAAGGGATCAGTGGTTGGGGTCGAATCAAGGGCGCGTAAGTCGGCCCTGGTTTCAGTCAAAGTTCTGGAAGGGGTTGGGGCTGGAGTGCAGTGTGTAAGGTGGTGCCAAGGCGCCCCTGATTTACCTTTGACCTGGACAGAGTGTGAAGTAACTTCCTTCACTTCGTACGGTCCAGTCCACCTGGGTTCCAGCCACTTTCTCTTGTGGACTCTGACCCTCACCCAGTCCCCAACTTTTACCTTCAGTGGTGGCGAGTCTCCCAACAGCTCCCCCTGTTGGACCTTGCGGATCTGTGTGGAGAGAGCTGCAGAAAGTTCCGTCAGTTTTCTCACATAGTCAGACATTACAATTTGTTGTACATCAAGGGCGGGCATATGACCTCCCTCCCTTGGTGGACCAGGCATGACTCTACCAGTCATTATCTCATGAGGTGAGAGATGGGTGCCTGCACCTGGAGAGGCTCTCATAGCCATCAATGCCAGGGGCAGGGCTTCAACCCAAGTCAACTTCGAACCTGCACATACCTTAGCTATTTTAGCCTTAAGGGTTTGATTGGCGCGTTCCACGAGGCCCTGAGATTGGGGCCTGTACACCGACCCAAATTTGTGTACAATCACGAATCTCTCCTCCACCTGTCTCAGGTGCTTGTTACTGAAATGGGACCCGTTGTCGGTTCGGATCTGTCTTGGAACCCCATACCTTGGTATGAGTTCGGTTTGCAGCCACTTTATGACTGACTTGGCATCCTCTCGTGCCGTTGGTATTGCCTCCACCCACCTTGAAAACCTGTCTACCATTACCAAAAGGTACCTTTTTCCACCAACCACGTTGTCTGGCCCCATGTCTGTGTAATCTATGCTAATGTCCTGGAAACAGGCGTTAGGGACTGGAAAAAAACCCATAGGCGTTTGATAGGGCTTCTTGGGGTTGTAACTTCCACATATGCTACACTCGTCGCAGAATAGGTCAGTCAAGTCTTTCAGATGGGGGTGCCACCAGATGTAGGACACTTTCTGTAAAGTCTTCAGTTTCCCCTCATGTGTAGGCCCATGGGCCTCTCATATGAGTTCTTGGCACAGGTTTGCGGGGGCCACCAATCTGCCGTTATGGCACCTCCATAGTTCGTCAGGTCCTTTAGTGGCCCCCTTTTGTGCCCATACTGAGTGTTCGTAAGGTCCGGCTGCGAGTTGCAACTCCCTGATGTCGTGTGGGGTGAGTTCAGGTTGAGATGTTTCTGGTCGTAACACCATTTGTCTGGGAGTGTACCCGCCGGCTTTCTTAGCTGCTTTGTCGGCTTCGTCGTTTCCCTCACTAATTCTGTTTTTCAGCTGTTGGTGTCCTTTGCACTTCATTATGGCTACCTTTTCAGGCAGTGAGACTGACTTAATCAGTCTTTCCATTTGTGCCTTGTGTTTGATGGGGAGATTCCCTGTAGTGGTGAAATTTCGTCTCAACCATTGTGGTCCGTCGATATGGACTGCCCCATGGGCATAGGCTGAGTCGGTGTATATGTTTACAGTTTTTCCTTCTGCCCTTTCCAATGCTTGTGTTAGGCCTATGATTTCAGCCAGCTGTGCAGATGCAGGTTGTGGAATAATGGCTGCTTCCAGGGTAATGTGTGACCGATCCGGTAGTTGTTGCACCACAGCGTACGCTGCTATGTTTCCTTCTTCCCCTCTATAGCAACATCCGTCTGTGTACACCCATAGATCAGGGTTTTGGTGTGGTTTGTTCTCCAGGTCAGGTCTCAGCTTCAGTTCTTGTGCTGCTCTTTCGGCGCATGAGTGGGGTAAGCCTTCCTCTGCGTTGAGTGCATCTGCCATGTTCTTGTCGGTGTTGACAAATGTGATGTGTGATTGGGTGCATTTGTTCTGTATTTTGTTTTTTCTTTCAGAACTGAACGTGAATTCCTTGCTCATCAGGTACGCTGCCACTCCATGGTGGGTATGAATTTCCAATGGATGACACATCACTAGATGGGCTGTTTTTTCTATGGCTTTTGCCACTGCTGCCACGTACCTGGAACATGTAGTTTGACCTATTTCGATGTGGTCTAGTTTTGAGGAGTGGTACATCAACACTCTCCTCTCCCCCTCTTGTTTCTGAAATAGGATGGACGATGACAATCCTTCCTTTTCAGAAACATCCAGATGGAACTTGTTTTTGTAGTCAGGTGCAGTGAGAGCTGCGGCCACGGATAGGTCTGTTTTCAGGAGTGCAAATGCCTCGGAAGCTTCAGGTGTCCAAGCCAAAGAGGCGTGCAGGTTTCTCGCACCAGCCACACGCACCATTTCTCTCATAGGCTCGGTTCTTGCTGTATAGTCAGGGATATGTGTACGGCTGTACCCTGTCAGGCCCAAAAATGACAGCATACCCGAAACAGTGATGGGGCGTGGGTGATGTAAGATAGAGTCTGTGTGGGCTTTGGAGAGTCCCGCTCCTTCACCCGATATCTCTCTTCCAAGGAAGAGTACGGTTCTGCGACAGGATTGGACTTTGCTCATTTTCACCTTGTATCCCTTGGTTGCTAGGAAGTCCAGCAGAGTTTTTGTCATTAGTAGGCAGAGATCAGAGTTAGGAGCGGCCAGAAGGAGGTCGTCCACATACTGGATGAGAACCACTCCATCGGGAATTTTCAATTCGCCCAGGTGTGTTTTGAGGATGTGATTGAAGATCCCAGGTGAGCACCTGTATCCCTGTGGGAGAACCGAGTACGTGTACTGCTGGTGTTCATACGTAAATGCAAAGAGTGGTTGAGAAGCCACATCCAGTGGGATGCTGAAAAACGCATTTGCCAAGTCCACTACTGTGAAGTACTGGTGCTTGGGAGACAGGTTGCTCAATGTGATGTGAGGATCTGGGACAGGAAGATCAATGGGTACAGTAACGTCATTTACTGCTCGGAAGTCTTGGACCATCCGGTGAGTTTCACCTCCTGCCTTTAGCACCGGTAGAATGGGAGTGTTCCATGGGGATATAGTTTTGTAGATGACTCTCGCTCCTAGTAGGCCTTCAATGGTAGGCTTGATACCGGTGATTTGTTCGGGCTTCAAGCGATACTGGGTCCGGAAAACAGGCTGTTGCTCAGGGTCCACAAGAGTGATGGTAACCGGTGCTACCTGGAGCTGTCCTACATCAAATGGGGAGGTGGTCCATATCTTTTCATCCACCGTCGAGATCAGCGCTGCAGTGGATGGGTGGTCGGTATATGGCTTACCATGGTGTCTTAGAAGGGTCAGCCGTTCTGGGTGGCAGAGCTCTTCCGTGTCAATATCAAGGAATCTCCACATGTTTTCAGTAGTGGCTTTGTGAATGCCGGCCGTATGGGTGGGCTCCCACTGGAGTTTGGAGGCTCGTCTGATCATTGGACCAAGGCTCCGTGCCTCGAAACCATTACCTACAGCGAGTGTGACGTGAGGAGCTGACTCCTCTCCCAAAAGGTACCAAGACTTCAGGTGAGGTTGCAAGATGACAGGAGCTGCTACACCCTCTTGTCCACATATTATCGTGCAGCACCTGATTGATGGCGTGAGTGGCATCATGTTCTCATCCCAGTCATCTGTGTATGGGTTGTCGTCATTGTCTGTGACATTGAGGGTGCAGTGCACCTCTGCCTGTGGAGTCTTGTATGGGTGTAACGTGTAGATCTGTGTTTTCAGCTGGTTGAACTGGAACTGGATGCGTGGAGTTCCTATTCCCGTTGAAATACACTTCAACCAATACATTTCTTGAGTCGCAGATAGGACAGGGGCCGGTAGGATAGGTAACATGAGGACCTTCACTGGTTTGCTTGTGGTGGAGAGAATGGGGCAGGTGGAGACCTCCACGCCGTCGTTAGTCAAATATATAGAGCACTGTAGTTTACACAAGAGGTCTCGTCCCAACAGGTTGATGGGGCAGTTGGGGCAGTACAGGAACTGATGTTTGAGTTTTAATAGGCCCCATGAGAAGTGTAAGGGGACGGTTTTCTTTTGAGCTTCGGGGTTTCCTGACACCCCCACCACCTGAATGAATTCCGAAGATAGTTGCTGACGGGTTCGGATAGCAGAGTATGTACAACCTGTATCAACTAGAAATTGATGGGGTACCCCTTCAATTTCACACAGAACAGTAGGTTCTGTGTGAAGTGGAAAAAGCTGCCGTCCCTCCCCGTCCGGTGGTGGTGGGCACCTTCATGGCCATGGGGCGTACTCATCCGCCATGCCCTGGAAGTTTGGTGTGTGCTGGCTCGGGTCAGGGTTGGGGTGATTGTAAGCAGGGTGTGCTTGGGGTCCTGGGTACCTTTGTGGGCGGGGTCCACCTCTTCCTCTCCCTGGTGAGCCCCCCCTGGTTGCCATCCAGTGTTGCCTTGCAGGTGTTAACGGATGAGGGCAGTTGCGAGCCATGTGCCCATGTTGTCTGCAATTATAACAGTTCAGGCCCCCCCAACGGGGTTGACCTCCTTGCCAAGGTGTTTGGTATCCCGGTTGAGCCATCCATGGTGTTGGATAACTCAACTGAGGCGGCGGGTAGGATGTTGGGGCGGTCATGGGCATGGGTTGGTTCATGTGTTGCGCCACTTGGGGGACCCCCATGGTAACGGGGGTAGTTTGCTGCAACGGTTTCTGCATCATCTGGGTCACTGTCTTCTTTATTACCTGGGATAAGTCTTCCGGGTTCTCTACCACCATCTGCTTTTTGGGCTTATCACCTTTTTGGGCCTCTTTCAGCTGTAGTTTCAGCAGCTGGACTTGAGGGGACTGGACCTGTGTGTCAGCTCCCCCTTTGTCCTTGTTATATTGGGTGAGGTGGTGATGCGTGTGCGAGTTGAATTGTGGTAGGGGAAGTGCCATTAACCCCACTGTGTTTCTGAGTTTAACTTTAACTTCTCCGGGACATCCATTCACCACCATTTCTTTCCACATGCTGAGTGTAGTCTCCGTGTGGTCATATGGTTCTTCATGGACAGTCCTCCACGTAGTCTTGACCCTGTCCAGGTAGGCTGCTGGTTGTTCTTCTGGAGTGATGGTGAAAGAGGACAGGGTAGCATGGTTCCTTTCAGTGGGATACGCCCGACGCAACACCTCCCACAGTGCCTGACGTATGTCCCCCAGTGGTGCGGTGGGGGTTGTTGCGTTCAGATCTGCTTCTTTTATGAGAGACGTCATGGTTCCATGATCTGTTGCTCTGGCTAGTAGCGCTTTCATGTCTCCTAAGCATAGGCGTAGTCCAGAGGTAAGGGTTTGGAGCTGCAGCAGCCATGCCGAGGCTCCTCCGTGCAGACTAGGGAGTTGTTCCATGAGTGTGGTCAGGTCAGTCATCTTCCATGGCTGGTATTCTTCAAACCGAGGGTCTGCTGCGGGTCTGAGTGGCAGTTGTCTTGCAGAACTGACACCCCCACTAAGGCCCCAGTGTTCCCTCGATGTCACTCCCCTTTCTCTTAGTTTTGCCAAGCGAAACGACCTTCTGACTGGCTCAACTAGATCGGTCACTTTCCCTGTCATTAACCCCTCTACGTGGAACGTCCCGCCGTCCCTGTCCGCTTTCTCTAACAGGGTTTTTGCTAGGACGATGGACTCATTCACCTGCCTTTGTAGGTTCACGATGTCCATACTGGTGGGGGTGTGTCTGGTCCCACCTTCGTCATCCTCGCTGGGTAGATTTCCTTGGGAGGACCAGGATGCTTTGCTGTTCCCCGGGGTGAGTGAGTGGCACCTTAAGTAATGGTCTGGGTTGGGGGTGGAGGTGAACTTGGTTCCTCCGCCTCCAACCATATCAGAAAGGGAGGTTGAGCCTCCTCCCCCTGTCTCACAGTTTTGCACCTCCTCACAGTCAAGGTGTCCACCATGTATGCCCATGCTGACGGTTCCGGTCAACTCTCCACCCTTGACAGAGAATACCGGAGCTTGTATTGCGGGTGAAGCAGGAGACAGTGCTGATCGGAATGGATTGAGGGATTTTCCCCCTTGGGGTTGTCCAAATGAATAAGGAGGGGGCGTCTGGGTTACTTCTTTTGGCACTTCTGGGTATAATGTAGGTGGAGCAGACGCAACGGTAGCGTCTGTATCGTCAGTCGGTCCTGTATTTAGATCAGTCGTGGCGGTTGTCACTATCCCCATCATATCTGGTTTCTTATATGGGAGGGCCCTTCTAGTCTCCTCTATAGCCCAGATCCCTATTCTCAACTCTGCCTCTGCCTTTTCTCTGTTCTTGGTCCCTTCCTTCTTAAACATGTGGTTCCTGTTTCTGTCCTTTTCACTTTCTATTCCTTTCTCAACTGCTTCCTTCAAAACTTCCTCCATCACTACAAGTTGTCCCTTTGTCGGGGCCCCTCCGCTAAAATAACCTGCCTGTGTCCATCTCAACTTTACTTCCTCCCACACTTTCCTTATTGCTTTATATTGTTCTTTTCCCCCCGCTCTATCCTGTATCTTCTGTTCCAAATATTCGCTAAATTTAAGTTTGGTTGGTGGAATGGTTGCCATTTTTGTTACCCGTATAAATGTCCCTCTATCTTTGTATACTTAGCCCGTCGTTGGTCAAAACCAGCGATGTATTCACGGTGCTGACACAGACTTATCTCTGGTGCCCCACCCTCGTAGACAAAGTTCCTACAACTATAAATTTACTTTAATTTAATAAACTGCCTATATTACAGAAGCAGAATAATAACCACTTCAACCTTTATTAAGACAGTTCGTTAATTGTATTGTTGAAATAACCCAGGACAATACCAACAGCACGGCGGCTGACCACAATTCACTCAGTAATTCTTAAAAATTATACAAATAAAATTAAATTGATTAAAAAGAGACCTGTGAAACGCTCAATCAACACTACAATATTCCAAATTATCCGACTGTATATTGGCGCTCCTAACTGATGACTACTTCAGTTGTCCCAATCTCACGGATATTTCCAGGTTAATTTTCGTGCACCCGACTGTGTATTGACGCTCCGGACTGAGAGTCACTTCAGTCCGCCCCAATTTCACGGAATGCACTATCCCAATGTATATTAATGTCTCGAACTAAACGCCACTTCAGCCGGACAGAAACTCACAGATACATGTTGCCAATCCCAGTTTGCTGACGCTACTTGAGTAGTTATACCGATTCCAATTCAATTGACGCTACTCGGTTGTCGATCCCAGTTATACTGACGCGACTTGACTATTTCTACCCAATCCCAGTCTTACTGATGCTACTTAGTTAGTTATACCGATCCCAATTCAATTGACGCTACTCGGTTGCCGATCCCAGTTATTCTGACGCGACTCGGCTAATTCTAACCAATCCCAGTTTTTACTGACGCTACTTGGCCCTAAATCCCAGTATTACTGACGCGACTTGATCTGATTACCAATCCCAATGTGATCAATCCCAGTTCTGACGCTACCTAGTCAAACTCTACTTGACTAGTCCCAGGTTCACTGACGCGACTTGATATCACAATTCAGGCATTAAATACCAAATGTCCTTGTACTCAGCCTTCACATTTGTCTATACAATTTCATGTAATATTAACAGTAATTCATACTCACGCCCAGTACTACTGATCAAAATTTGGATAAAGACTATAATACAATATGCAGATTTTGTTTTAACAGGCTCTGCTTACCCTTTTTTTTTAGTCGAGCTCGTTGATCAGTTTCCCGGGGGAAGTAGAATCGCCGATGGCTCCTGCGGACAGGTCACCCGTCCTTACGAGATTGTCCCGGACTTGTCTCCTCTCACATCAACCATTAATGGACCGAATTCAGGAGTATGAAACCATCCTCTGCTACCAAGTTTTGTTGATGATCAGTTACTTGAGAAGGAGACCAAGTCAAGACGCTGGACCGGGTGGATTCAGTTTATAGTAGGCAGTTTATTATGAGACAAAGATATTTGCCAAAGCGTGCACGGACTCCTTCGTTTAGCTCATAGGGAACTAGCGGAAGAGCGCCCCGAAACATGGTGTGCATCCAATTTATACAATGAAATAACAGTGTGTTGACGTAGGTTGAGTCTAGTAGGTCCGCTCTCCTGACTGGTCGATGAGTGGAGGGACGGTCCATTCTCCAGGTGGTGTCGACTTCCCATTGGCCCTTGGCAGTGTCCTTTGTCCTCGGAGTCCAACACCCCTAAGTGTGTTTTTCTGCTAATTCGTGTCTGGGTGGTTGCGATATTCATGGGATGTTGTTTTTTACACCAGTGGTCAGTTCGTGTGGCTAGGGCGCATTCATGTCTTGACATTTTTGTGTGAGTGCTTAAGTCAGCCATCTGTCTCTGGGTGTGGTCGTGATTGGTATCAGTTGGTTGCTCAATATGTCTCTGGAATTTTGTTGTGTGCTGTTGTGAAGCATGTTGTGCAAATGCCCTCCTTATATATCATTAGGTAAAACGTTAGATTATCTTTATTACACCAGACACCTAGGTATTTGTAGTTGGCTTTTAAGAGCAGTTGGAGGACACGGAAGGAGTGTTGTATGGCGTAGAAGCTCGTTTGAAGGTTTGTTAGCACAGTGTCCGAAGAAAGGCCAGATGTATACAGAATGGTGTCGTCTGCGTAGAGGTGGATCAGAGAATCACCAGCAATTACTGCAGAGGGTCTGTAAAAATACCCCCCCCCCTCCAAGAAAAGTGGATACATTTTTTTTTTTTATGAATATCGCTAGCAAAAACAGAATACATTTATTTTTAATTATATTCCTTGGAACCAATATCACTCACTGGAGTATAGACTTTGAAACACATGGCTAACCCTTTGTTTAACCAGCTAAACAGCTGCTCTTAGCGACTTTGTTTAACCAGCTAAACAGCTGCTCTTAGCGACTTTGTTTAACCAGCTAAACAGCTGCTCTTAGCGACTTTGTTTAACCAGCTTAACAGCTGCTCTTAGCGACTTTGTTTAACCAGCTAAACAGCTGCTCTTAGCGACTTTGTTTAACCAGCTAAACAGCTGCTCTTAGCGACTTTGTTTAACCAGCTAAACAGCTGCTCTTAGCGAAAATGTGTTTGGAGTAGGGTTGGGTGGTATCCAGCATTCCATACCTTCATACCGTGTCTGTGCCATCCCGGGATATATGGAATTACCGGTAGTGCACAAAAGGGGCACCATTTTTTTTTCCAACGTCAAAAACGCCCCAAAAATGTCACTTACCAGAATGCTAACAAAATGCTAACAAGTACAAAGGAATCCCCATGCTATGTAAATGCTAACAAGCGCATGGGAACATTTACTACTAAGACAGACAACCCAGCTCATAAAGTTATGGAAGTAGAGCTAGATCTTGCAAGCTAACGCTAGCCACTTAGCTAACAATATCAAGTTAGCAAAACACACCTGGAGAGAATTGATTTGGCACATCTTAGAGAGTTAACGTAATAGTTATAAGAGAAATAGCTGGGAAACATTTAGTTGTGAAGTGTAACTTGAGTTACGATGCAGGAATGACTCACCTCACAAAGCTCCAGTTTTGTACGCTGTGCTTCTTTGTAAACAAACACACGTAACTGGCTCAAACCGGCTGTTTTGAAAAAATTAAAACTTGTAAGCTTCATAATGAAAAATAATCGAACAGGCGAAATGATGAACGCAATCTGCTTTATCTTTTACCTAGCGCACAAGTTGACCGCAGGTATTAATAAAAAAAGTACTAATATTAAAATGTGTAAAAAAACAATAACGGTATTGACGGTATTGGAAAATCATACTGATGGTATTTTGAAATACCCCGGGATACGGTATTCCCGCCTAACCCGTAGTTTGGACTTAACTTTCAAGCTAAAAGACTATGTTAAGAGTTGACACTTCCTGTTCTGCGGGGAGAAAATCTATCAATTCTATTCATTTTAAAATGTTGATTACTTCTCCTTGCCATTATCATTCACCTGATAATAATAAGAAAAATAAAATATTTTGAGGCTAACGTATGATGTAGGTCCCTGGGTAGCTGGTTGGCCTGGGAGGAGGTCCCTGGGTAGCTGGTTGGTCTGGGAGGGGGTCTCTGGGTCGCCGGTTGGTCTGGGAGGGGGTCCCTGGATCGTCGGTTTGCCTGGGATGGGGTCCCTGGGTAGCCGGTTGGTCTGGGAAGGGGTCCCTGAGTCACCGGTTGGTCTGGGATGGGGTCCCTGGGTAGCTGGTTTGCCTGGGAGGGGGTCCCTGGGTCACCGGTTTGCCTGGGAGGGGGTCCCTGGGTATCTGATTTGCCTGGGAGGGGGTCGCTGGTTTGCCTGGGAGGGGGTCCCTGGGTCCCCGGTTTGCCTAGGAGGGGGTCCCTGGGTCACCGGTTTGCCTGGGAGGGGGTCCCTGAGTAGCCGGTTGGCCTGGGAGGGGTCCCTGAGTAGCCGGTTGGCCTGGGAGGGGTCCCTGGGTTGCTGGTTTGCCTGGGAGGGGGTCCCTGAGTAGCCGGTTTGCCTGGGAGGGGTCCCTGAGTAGCCGGTTGGCCTGGGAGGGGGTCCCTGGGTAGCTGGTTGGTCTGGGAGGGGGTCCCTGGGTAGCTGGTTTGCCTGGGAGGGGTCCCTGGGTAGCCGGTTTGCCAGGGAGGGGGTCCCTGGGTAGCTGGTTGGTCTGGGAGGGGGTCCCTGGGTAGCTGGTTTGCCTGGGAGGGGGTCCCTGGGTAGCTGGTTTGCCTGGGAGGGGGTCCCTGGGTAGCCGGTTTGCCTAGGAGGGGGTCCCTGGGTCGCCGGTTGGCCTGGGAGGGGGTCCCTGGGTAGCTGGTTGGTCTGGGAGGGGGTCCCTGGGTAGCCGGTTGGTCTGGGAGGGGGTCCCTGGGTAGCCGGTTGGCCTGGGAAGTGGTCCTTTGGTAGCCGGTTGGTCTGGGAGGGGGCCCCTGGGTAGCCGGTTGGTCTGGGAGGGGGTCCCTGGGTAGCTGGTTTGCCTGGGAGGGGGTCCCTGTGTAGCCGGTTGGCCTGGGAGGGGGTCCCTGGGTAGCTGGTTGGTCTGGGAGGGGGTCCCTGGGTAGCTGGTTTGCCTGGGAGGGGTCCCTGGGTAGCCGGTTTGCCAGGGAGGGGGTCCCTGGGTAGCTGGTTGGTCTGGGAGGGGGTCCCTGGGTAGCTGGTTTGCCTGGGAGGGGGTCCCTGGGTAGCCGGTTTGCCTGGGAGGGGTCCCTGGGTAGCCGGTTTGCCTGGGAGGGGGTCCCTGGCCAAGAAAAGGTTGAAGACCCCTGATCTAAACACATTTATAAACTCACACGTACAACATTCTCTGCAGTCATACTTTATGTAGGTTACACACTAGATGCTTATAGGCTATACACACAATCACACTTACAGCCCTTTCTGAATACATGCAGTGTCACGACTTTGGCCGAAGTCGGTTCCTCTCTTTGTTCGGGCGGTGTTCAGCGGTCGGCGTCACCAGTCTTCTAGGCATCGCCAATCCACTTTTCATGTTCCATTTGTTTTGTCTTCTTTTCACACTCACCTGGTTTCAATTCCCTAATTACATGTTGTATATTTTCCCTGTTTCCCCCATGTCCTTGTCGGGAATTGTTTATTGTAAGTTCGTGTGCTATGTGTTACTGGTGCGCTACGGGTTTTGTACCCATGTGTTTGTTGTTTTGTATGCCGTTAGTTTTATATATTAAACTGCTCCGGCTATTCACCAAGTTCTGCTCTCCTGCGTTTAACTTCCCTGCCACCAGTTACGCACCCCTTACATGCAGTATGTAGGATCCATGATCACAGAACCACTAGTTAACACTAAAACATATCTGGGTCCACAAACAGACACACACACACACACAGACACACACACACAGACACACACACACACACATTTAGCCTCACACTCACCTCCACTTTAACACAATAACAGGCACGCAGAGATGCAGGATGTCACTACGACTTAGTTAACATTCTAACACACACTCTGTTTGGAACTGTCCAGTTAGATTAGCGGATGGACCATGGGGAGGTTGTGTGTGTGTGTGTGTGTGTGTGTGTGTGTGTGTAACAGGGCTAATTAAAGGCTTATCCAAAGGAGTGAGGGTGTGTCTACCTACCAGCAGGGAAGGGCTGGTCACGCCTAATTTACAATTAAGGTGTTACAGGACCACTGAAGGAAAAAAGATCTGTGTGTGTGTGTGTGTGTGTGTGTGTGTGTGTGTGTGTGTGTGTGTGTGTGTGTGTGTGTGTGTGTGTGTGTGTGTGAAGTGATCGAAGTGTGTGTTCAAAACGCAAAGTGTGTGTGTGTGTGTGTGTGTGTGTGTGTGTGTGTGTGTGTGTGTGTGTGTGTGACTATTGCGGGCCAGGTTGAGTGTGTGTATCCTCGAGCTTTCTCTCTCTCTGTTACTGGACGCTGGACGAGCGAAGCATTTCTGTCACTCTGTATCTTCATCACCCAACTGACCCCCCCTCTCTGTCAATGTGCTTCCCTGCCCCCTCCAAACACACACATAGTGTGAACACACACACACACACACACACTCACTCACACACCACCTTTCCTTCACACACGTTGTTTCCTGACGTAAACAAGGGGTCTCAGTCACACCAGACAGAAATAACTCGTCAGTCAACAGACATCCTCGTTATCCTCGTTAACTATCAGGAGCCAATCAGAGGCAATGATGATCTTCACCTTCCAAGCCACTGTTCACAAATCCTCGCTTCAGACTGTAGAGAGTGTTTGCGCGTGCTTGTGTGTGTGTGTTTGGGTGTGTGTCGGTAAGTCTGATTGTGTTAGTGAGGAAGACAACTCTTTAGTGAGAATATAACAGTTAGACTTCCTGTCAGCATCTTCACCTTTCTGCTTATAGAGAAGAGGAAGAATGAAAATGAAAACAGGTTTAATGTGAGGCGGAAAGAGAAAGGTGGCGTGAGAAAAAGACAGACAGAGCGATAGAGAGAAGGAAGAGTTAGAGAGAGGTAGAGAGAGAGGTAGATAGAGAGCGGTAGAGAGAGAGAGAGAGCGATAGAGAGAGAGAGGTAGAGAGAGAGAGGTAGATGGATGGAGAGTTATCAAATCGCTAATTATCAAAATCCAGAAAAGAGACGTGAAATTCTACAACCACCTAAAACGAAGAGATTCCCAAACCTTCCATAACAAAGCCATCACCTACAGAGAGATGAACCTGGAGAAGAGTTCCCTAAGCAAGCTGGTCCTGGGGCTCTGTTCACAAACACAAACAGACCCCACAGAGCCCCAGGACAGCAACACAATTTGACCCAACCAAATCAGGAGAAAACAAAAAGATAATTACTTGACACATTGGAAGGAATTAACCATAAAACAGAGCAAACTACAATGCTATTTGGCCCTAAAGAGAGAGTATACAGTGGTAGAATACCTGACCACTGTGACTGACCCAAACTTAAGGAAAGCTTTGAATATGTTCAGACTCAGTGAGCATAGCCTTGCTATTGAGAAAGTCCACTGTAGGCAGACCTGGCTCTCAAGAGAAGACAGGCTATGTGCACACTGTCCACAAAATGAGGTGGAAACTGAGCTGCACTTCCTAACCTCCTGCCAAATGTATGACCATATTAGAGACACATATTTCCCCC
>NC_042958.1:45410144-45422032 GCF_901001165.1 Salmo trutta
TGTGTGTGTGTGTGTGTGTGTGTGTGTGTGTGTGTGTATGTGTGTGTCGGACTCTAAAACACAGGTTTGAAACAACTTTTAAACCTTCCTCTGATATGTCTGCATCCCACTGCTCCAAACACACACACACACACACATCACACACACACCAAAACATACATATGCTCCCTCCTCTCTCTAGCTCTCTCTCCCCCCTCTCTCTCAATTCAATTCAATTTAAGGGCTTTATTGGCATGGGAAACATATGTTAACATTGCCAAAGCAAGTTAAATAGATAATATACAAAAGTGAAATATACAATGAAAATGAACAGTAAACATTACACATACAGAAGTTTCAAAAGAATAAAGACATTTCAAATGTCATATTATGTATATATACAGTGTTGTAACGATTTACAAATGGTTAAAGTACAAAAGGGAAAATAAATAAACATAAATATGGGTTGTATTTACAATGGTGTTTGTTCTTCACTGGTTGACCTTTTCTTGTGTCAACAGGTCACACATCTTGTTGCTGTGATGTCACACTGTGGTATTTCACCCAGTAGATATGGGAGTTTATCAACATTGGGTTTGTTTTCAAATTCTTTGTGGATCTGTGTAATCTGAGGGAAATATGTGTCTTTAATATGGTCATACATTTGGCAGGAGGTTAGGAAGTGCAGCTCAGTTTCCACCTCATTTTGTGGGCAGTGTGCACATAGCCTGTCTTCTCTTGAGAGCCAGGTCTGCCTACAGCCGCATCTCTCAATAGCAAGGCTATACTCACTGAGTCTGTACATAGTTAAATATTTCCTTAAGTTTGGGTCAGTCACAGTGGTCAGGTTTTCTGCCACTGTGTCCTCTCTGTTTAGGGCCAAATAGCATTCTAGTTTGCTCAGTTTTTTTGCTAATTCCTTCCCATGTGTCAAGTAATTATATTTTGGTTTTCTCATGATTTGGTTGGGGTCTAATTGTGTTGCTGTCCTGGGGCTCTGTGGGGTCTGTTTGTGTTTGTGAACAGAGCCCCAGGACCAGCTTGCGTAGGGAACTCTTCTCCAGGTTCATCTCTCTGTAGGTGATGGCTTTGTTTTGGAAGGTTTGGGAATTACTTCCTTTTAGGTGGTTGAAGAATTTAACGTCTCTTTTCTGACATTTTGATAATTACAGGGTATCATCCTAATTCTGCTCTGCATGCGTTATTTGGTGTTTTACACTGAGGATATTTTTGCAGAGTTCTGCATGCAGAGTCTCAATTTGGTGTTTATCCCATTTTGTGAATTCTTGGTTGGTGAGCGGACCCCAGACCTCACAGCCATAACTATAACTGATTCCAGTATTTGTTAGCCAGATCCTAATTGGTATGTCAGATTTTATGTTCCTTTTGATGGCATTGAAGGCCCGTCTTGCCTCATCTCTCAGATCGTTCACAGCTTTGTGGAAGTTAACTGTGGCGCTGATGTTTAGGCCAAGGTATGTATAGAGTTTTAGTACAGCCAATTGGAATTTGTTGCCTGTATATTTTATCATTTCATTGAGGATACCATCAACACCTGTCTGGGTTGGAGGGTTTGTATTTTGTCCTGTAGTTCAATCAATGTAATTGGAGAATCCAGTGTGTTCTGGTAGTCTTTAATAGTTGATTCTAAGATTTGTATTTGATCATGTGTAGGTTTTTGCTGTTTGTTCTTTGTTACAGGGCCAAAAAGATTAGGGAAGTGGTTTACCCATACATCTCCATTTTGGATAGATAGTTATTTGTGTTGTTGTTTGTTTTGTGTTTTCCAATTTTCAGAAGTGGTTAGATTCTATGGATTCTTCAATTACATTGAGCTGATTTCTGACGTGCTGTTCCTTCTTTTTTCTGTAGAGTATTTCTGTATTGTTTTAGTGATTCACGATAGTGAAGGCGTAGACTCAAGTTCCCTCTCTCTCCCTAGCTCTCTCTCTCCCCTCTCTCTCTCTACCTCTCTCTCTCCCCTCCTCTCTCTAGCTATCTCTCCCCCTCTCTCTCTCTCTACCTCTCTCTCTCCCCTCCTCTCTCTAGCTCTCTCCCCCTCCTCTCTCTAGCTCTCCCCCCTCCTCTCTCTAGCTCTCTCTCCCCTCCTCTCTCTAGCTATCTCTCCCCTCCTCTCTCTAGCTCTCTCCCCCTCCTCTCTCTAGCTCTCTCTCCCCTACTCTCTCTAGCTCACTCTCCCCTCCTCTCTCTAGCTCTCTCTCCCCCCTCCTCTCTCTAGCTATCTCTCCCCTCCTCTCTCTAGCTCTCTCTCCCCCTCCTCTCTCTAGCTTTCTCTCCCCCCTCCTCTCTCCAGCTCTCTCTCCCCCCTCCTCTCTCTAGCTATCTCTCCCCTCCTCTCTCTAGCTCTCTCTCCCCCCTCCTCTCTCTAGCTCTCTCTCCCCCCTCCTCTCTCTAGCTCTCTCTCCCTTCCTCTCTCTAGCTCTCCCCCTCCTCTCTCTAGCTCTCTCTCCCCTCCTCTCTCTAGCTCTCTCTCCCCCCTCCTCTCTCTAGCTATCTCTCCCCTCCTCTCTCTAGCTCTCTCTCCCCCCCTCCTCTTTCTAGCTCTCTCTCCCCTCCTCTCTCTAGCTCTCTCTCCCCTCCTCTCTCTAGCTCTCCCCACTCCTCTCTCTATCTCTCTCTCCCCTCCTCTCTCTAGCTCTCTCTCCCCTCCTCTCTCTAGCTCTCCCCACTCCTCTCTCTAGCTCTCTCTCCCCCTCCTCTCTCTATCTCTCTCTCCCCCCTCACTCTCTCTAGCTATCTCTCCCCTCCTCTCTCTAGCTCTCTCTCCCCCCTCCTCTTTCTAGCTCTCTCTCCCCTCCTCTCTCTAGCTCTCTCTCCCCTCCTCTCTCTAGCTCTCCCCACTCCTCTCTCTAGCTCTCTCTCCCCCTCCTCTCTCTATCTCTCTCTCCCCTCCTCTCTCTAGCTCTCTCTCCCCTCCTCTCTCTAGCTCTCCCCACTCCTCTCTCTAGCTCTCTCTCCCCCTCCTCTCTCTATCTCTCTCTCCCCCCTCACTCTCTCTAGCTCTTTCTCCCCTCCTCACTCTCTCTTCCCCATCTCTGACTAGCGATCTCTCCCCCCTCTCTCTCTCTCCCCCTCTCTCTGTAGTTCTCCCCCTCTCTCTCTCTTGCTCTCTCTCTCCCCCCCCTCTCTCTCCCCTCTCTCTAGCTCTCTCTCCCCCCCTCTCTGTCTCTAGCGCTCTCTCCCCTCTCTGTCTCTAGTTCTCTCTCTCTCTCCCCCTCTCTCTCCCCCTCTCTATCTAGCTCTCTCTCTCCCCCCTCTCTCTCTAGCTCTCTCACACCCTCTCTCTAGCTCTCTCTCCCCTCTCTGTCTCTAGCTCTCGCTCTCTCCCCTCCTCTCTTTCTCATGATCTCTCTCTCCCCCCTCACCCTCTCTGCCTCTCTCTCTATCTCTCTCCCTCTCCCCTCCTCTTTCTGTCTCTCTCTCCCCCCTCTCTCTCCCTCTCCCCTCCTCTCTTTCTCTAGCTTTCTCTCTCTCCCCTCCTCTTTCTCTCTCCCCCTCTCTCTGCCTCTCCCCTCCTCTTTTTCTCTCTCTATATCTCTCTCTGTCAGTGAGTTAAAACCTCCTCTCCAGCTCTAAGAGAGTGACAGATAGGTAGTGTGCTTTGCTCTGTGGTTGAACAACACGATCAATGCCTTGACAAAGGCAGGGGGAGAATAGAAACGCAATTGCTTATTGACAGAGAACTCAAAGTCTGAACAAATCAAAGTCTAAAAGACTACAGCTTAGAGCTTAGTGAGGAGAGATTGAAAGAGAGGGATACACGAGAGAGAGACAGAAAGAAAGAAAGAAAGAAAGAAAGAAAGAAAGAAAGAAAGAGAGGGAGAGAAGGAGAGAGGGAGAGAAGGAGAGACATAGAGAAACAGAGGGACCGTGGGATTGATCTGAACCTGTGTGTGAACGTCTAATCATATTTAAACATTACTCAGATTGAAGTGTGTGTGCGTGTGTTTATGCATGATTGTGTGTGTGTGTGCGTGTGTCTGTGTGCGTGTGTCTGTGTCTGTGTGCGTGTGTGTCTGTGTCTGTGTGCGTGTGTCTTTGTGCGTGTGTCTGTGTGCGTGTGTCTGTTTCTGTGTGCGTGTGTCTGTGTCTGTGTGCGTGTGTCTGTGTCTGTGTGCGTGTGTCTGTGTGCGTGTGTCTGTTTCTGTGTGCGTGTGTCTGTGTCTGTGTGCGTGTGTCTTTGTGCGTGTGTCTGTGTGCGTGTGTCTGTTTCTGTGTGCGTGTGTCTGTGTCTGTGTGCGTGTGTCTGTGTCTGTGTGCGTGTGTGACCTGTTCTTCCGCAGTAGGAGAGAAGACTGCTGTGTGGGTGACAGGTTGAGACAGATTCAGAATGACAGGTCTATTCTGGCCACCCTCTGGCCCCTGTGCCTCTCTCCTCTCCTCCGTCTATCCATCCCCCTCTCCTCTCCTCCCTCTATCCATCCCTCTCTCCTCCCTCTATCCATCCCCTCTCCTCTCCTCCATCTATCCATCCCCCTCTCCTCTCCTCCCTTTATCCATCTCCCTCTATCCATCCCCCTCTCCTCACCTCCCTCTATCCATCCCTTTCTCCTCCCTCTATCTATCCCCCTCTCCTCTCCTCCCTCTATCTTTCTCCTCTATCCCCCTCTCCTCACCTCCCTCTATCTATCCCCCTCTATCCATCCCCCTCTCCTCTCCTCCCTTTATCCATCTCCCTCTATCCATCCCCCTCTCCTCACCTCCCTCTATCCATCCCTTTCTCCTCCCTCTATCTATCCCCCTCTCCTCTCCTCCCTCTATCTTTCTCCTCTATCCCCCTCTCCTCGCCTCCCTCTATCTATCCTCCTCTCTCTGTCCGCTAACGGGCTAGCGGGCTAACGGGCACACAGGCTAACGGGCTAACGGGCTAACAGGCTAACGGGCTAACAGGCTTGCGGGCTAGCTCAATTTCCACCCCTGTTACTGTCCAGTGGTAGATTGAGATTCTAACATGGTCTAAAGAGTACCGATAAGTTAACCAGTTAACCAGTTAACCAGTTAACCAGTTAACCTGGCCAGTCAGTGTAAGACCTGAGTCTTACTGTTTACTTAGTTATCTCTCAATGAAAGAAAGCAGAGAAAACAAACGTCTCGGCATCTTGCAGTGTTGTGATCCAACCGATCGTCTCCCTCACGTTAGAGCTGGACCTGGCTGATGTCCTATAGTAGAGGAATAGACTGACACACACACACACACACACACATCCATCAGGGTACCAACTCACTCCATCCTTTTCGTCTCTAATTTCATGGCTATTGAATTCAGATCGCTATCGTAGACGAGACAGACAGATATCTACGTCTGAACATCAGGGACATTAACAATTTATTTAGATATATCAGAGCTACAACATGCAGGAAGAGGAAGGTCTGAATACATACACACACACACACACACACACACAGAGAGACAACCATTTAATATGCTAGAGCCACAACAAGTAGTGAAAGGGATATCTGAACGACACACACACACACGTTCGTCTGACGGATAGGAACTCGGCCACCAGACATGATTGGATAACACTGGAAGTAAAGTCTTGAAGGCCAATAGTCTTCTGTCAGTCAATCTTCAATCATGTTGTAACAACTAATGATCAACTGCTGCTTGCTTTACTGTTAGAGGAGTCTGTTTCAGCAGTCTGTTCCGGTGTCCTTCCAGTTCAAATGCCTGAGATACTTTCACTTGTTTTTCTTTTGACAGAAAGTGATACATTAGTTAAATGGTGTGTGTGGGTATGAGTGTGAAAGACGTGCGAGAGAAGGAGAGTTTCTTCATGTGAGTTTGTTATGGCCATGGGGAGATGGAGCTGGAAAAGTACAGTTCAGTCTTTCTGTGATCAGATTATTATGCTCTACGGTGCTGCTTCTGGCTCTCCTCTTCCTCTCCTCTTCCTCTTCCTCTCCTCTTCCTCTCCTCTTCCTCTCCCTGTCCTCCTCTCCTCTTCCCTTCCTCCTCCTCTCCTCTTCCTCTTCCTCTCCATATCCTCATCTCTTCCACTTCTCTTCCTCTCCTCTTCCTCTCCCTGTCCTCCTCTTCCTCTCCTCCTCCTCCTCTCATCTTCCTCTCCTTTTTCTCTCCTCTTCCTCTCCTATTCCTCTCATCTTCCTCTCCTCTTCCTCTCCTCTTCCTCTCCTCTCCCCTTCCCTCTTCCTCTCCTCTTCCTCTTATTCTCCTCATCCTCTCCTCTTCCTCTTCTTCTCCTCGTCCTCTCCTCTTCATCCCCTCTTCCTCTCCTCTTTCTCTCCCGTCCCTCTTCCTCTCCTCTTCCTCTTATTCTCCTTGTCCTCTCCTCTTCATCACCTCTCCTCATCCTCTCCTCTTCCTCGTCCTCTCCTCTTCCTCTCCTCTCCTCTCCTCTGCCTCTCCAACCCTGCTCCTGACTGTGTGCTGGCTTCAGCAATAGACTGTACTGTGTGTAGTAACGGTGTGTAGTAACGGTGAGTAGTAACTGTGAGTAGTAACGGTGCGTAGTAACAGTGCGTAGTAACGGTGCCTAGTAACGGTGCGTAGTAACGGTGAGTAGGAACGGTGAGTAGTAACGGTGAGTAGTAACTGTGCGTAGTAACGGTGCGTAGTAACGGTGCGTAGTAACGGTGCGTAGTAACGGTGAGTAGTAACGGCGAGTAGTAACGGCGAGTAGTAACGGCGCGTAGTAACGGCGCGTAGTAACGGCGAGTAGTAACGGCGCGTAGTAACGGTGAGTAGTAACGGTTAGTAGTAAGGTGCGTAGTAACGGTGAGTAGTAACGGTGAGTAGTAACGGTGACTAGTAACGGTTAGTAGTAACGGTGAGTAGTAACGGTGAGTAGTAACGGTTAGTAGTAACGGTGAGTAGTAACGGTGCGTAGTAACGGTGAGTAGTAACGGTGAGTAGTAACGGTGAGTAGTAACGGTTAGTAGTAACGGTTAGTAGTAACGGTGAGTAGTAACGGTGCATAGTAACGGTGAGTAGTAACGGTTAGTAGTAACGGTGAGTAGTAACGGTGAGTAATAACGGTTAGTGGTAACGGTTAGTGGTAACGGTGAGTAGTAACGGTTAGTAGTAACGGTGCCTAGTAACGGTGCGTAGTAACGGTTAGTGGTAACGGTTAGTGGTAACGGTGAGTAGTAACGGTTAGTAGTAACGGTTAGTAGTAACGGTGCGTAGTAACGGTGCGTAGTAACGGTGCGTAGTAACGGTGCGTAGTAACGGTTAGTAGTAACGATTAGTAGTAACGGTGAGTAGTAACGGTTAGTAGTAACGGTGAGTAGTAACAGTGAGTAGTAACGGTTAGTAGTAACGGTTAGTAGTAACGGTGAGTAGTAACGGTGCGTAGTAACGGTGAGTAGTAACGGTTAGTAGTAACGGTGAGTAGTAACTGTGAGTAGTAACGGTTAGTAGTAACAGTGATTAGTAACGGTTAGTAGTAAGGTGCGTAGTAACGGTGAGTAGTAACGGTGAGTAGTAACGGTTAGTAGTAAGGTGATTAGTAACGGTGAGTAGTAACGGTGAGTAGTAACGGTAATTAGTAACGGTTAGTAGTAACGGTTAGTAGTAACGGTGAGTAGTAACGGTTAGTAGTAACGGTGAGTAGTAACGGTTAGTGGTAACTGTTAGTAGTAACGGTGAGTAGTAACGGTTAGTAGTAACGGTGAGTAGTAACGGTTAGTAGTAACGGTGAGTAGTACCGGTTAGTAGTAAGGTGAGTAGTAACGGTGAGTAGTAACGGTTAGTAGTAACGGTGAGTAGTAACGGTTAGTAGTAACGGTGAGTAGTACCGGTTAGTAGTAAGGTGAGTAGTAACGGTGAGTAGTAACGGTGAGTAGTAACGGTGAGTAGTAACGGTTAGTAGTAACGGTGCGTAGTAACGGTTAGTAGTAACGGTTAGTAGTAACGGTTAGTAGTAACGGTGAGTAGTAACGGTTAGTAGTAACGGTGAGTAGTAACGGTTAGAAGTAACGTGAGCAGTAACGGTGAGTAGTAACGGTGAGTAGTAACGGTTAGTAGTAACGGTGAGTAGTAACGGTGCGTAGTAACGGTGAGTAGTAACGGTTAGTAGTAACTGTTAGTGGTAACGGTTAGTGGTAACTGTGAGTAGTAACGGTTAGTAGTAACGGTGCCTAGTAACGGGGCGTAGTAACGGTTAGTGGTAACGGTGAGTAGTAATGGTGAGTAGTAATGGTGAGTAGTAACGGTGAGTAGTAACGGTGAGCAGTAACGGTTAGTAGTAACGGTTAGTAGTAACGGTGAGTAGTAACGGTTAGTAGTAACGGTTAGTAGTAACGGTTAGTAGTAACTGTTAGTAGTAACGGTGAGCAGTAATGGTTAGTAGTAACGGTTAGTAGTAACGGTTAGTAGTAACGGTGAGTAGTAACGGTTAGTAGTAACGGTTAGTAGTAACGGTGAGCAGTAACGGTGAGTAGTAACGGTGAGTAGTAACGGTGAGTAGTAACGGTTAGTAGTAACGGTTAGTAGTAACGGTGAGCAGTAACGGTGAGTAGTAACGGTGAGCACCAAGGCCTGGGGACTGAGCTGCCTTTTGGGTGTTAAAGGTCTTTGTGAAATGGCAGATCAGTCAGGACATTCACACTATTACTACTGTCACGCACTCCCTCTGGCTGACACACACACACACACGCACACACACACACACACACACACACACACACACTTATACACACACAGACACACACACACACACACACACATACACACACACACACACACATACACACTCATAAACACACATACACACACACACACACACACACATATACACACACACACATATACACACACACACACACATGCACACACACACACACACACACACATGCACACACACACATACACACACACAGACACACATACACACACACAGACACACATACACACACAGACACACACACACACACATACACACACACACATACACACACACACACACACAGACACGCACACACATACACACACACATACACACACACATACACTCCCTTTCTGTGATGTCCTCTCTCCTCCCTCTACTGACTAACTAAGGCCTACTGACCATGTTGTGTGTCTGTGTGACCCCCCCCTCCAGAGAGCAGCGACTACAGCGACGTGATCCCAGACTCGTTCTCCTTCGCCTCAGCAGAACCGCTCCCAGAGTTCCAGCTAGAACCAGAGGACGGGTTCATCGTTAAGAACCGTCCGGTGCAGCTCCGCTGTAGAGCCGCCCCCGCCACACAGATATACTTCAAGTGTAACGGAGAGTGGGTCAACCAGAACGATCATGTGACCAGAGAGAGCCTCGATCAGATCACAGGTACAGGGACAGTACGAGAATACACACGATTTCACCAGCCTTCACAGACACATAAACATTCACACCAATCACATCCACACCAATCTCATTCACACCAATCACATTCACACCAATCACATTCACACCAATCTCATTCACACCAATCTCATTCACACCAATCTCACATTAATGCTGAACTCACTTGTAACTCTCCATAGCTATGAGTTCATATAGACTTTCAAACATACTGTACACAAAATGTAGCCAACTCAAAACACTGACTCAAAACACTTCATTTAATTCCTAAACATATGCTACCTCTCTCCCCTCTCTCCCCTCTCTCCGCTCTTCCCCCCCTCTCTCCCCTCTCTCCCCCTCTCTCCCCTCTCTCCGCTCTTCCCCCCCTCTCTCCCCTCTCTCCCCTCTCTCCGCTCTTCCCCCCTCTCTCCCCTCTCTCCGTTCTTCCCCCCCTCTCTCCCCTCTCTCCCCTCTCTCCGCTCTTCCCCCCCTCTCTCCCCTCTCTCCGCTCTTCCCCCTCTCTCTACCCTCTCTCCCCCCTCTCTCTCCTCTCTCACCTCTCTCCCCCTCTCTCTCCTCCCCTCTCTCTCCTCTCTCTCCCCCTCTCTCCTCTCCTCCCCTCTCTCCCCTCTCTCTTCTCCCCTCCCCTCTCTCCCTCCCCTTTCTCTCCTCTCCTCCCCCCATCCCTCTCCCCCTCTCTCTCCCCTCTCCCCTTTCTCCCCTCTCTCCCCTCTCCTCCCATCTCTCCTCTCCTCCTCTCTCTCCTCTCTCTCCCTCTTTCTCCTCCCTCCTCTCTCCCCTCTCTCCACTCTCTCCCTCTCCCATCTCTCCCCTCTCTCCCCTTTCCCCTCTCTCCCCCGTCTCCTCCTCTCTCCCTTCTCTCCCCTCTCCCCTCTTTCCCCTCTCCCCTCTCTTTCCTCTCCTCCCAATCCCCTCTCTCCTCTCTCCCCTCTCTCTCCTCCCCCCTCTCTCCCCCTCTCTATCCTCCCCCCCTCTCCCCTCTCCCCTCTCTTTCTTCTCCTCCCCATCCTCTCTCCCCTTTCTCCTCTCTCTCCCCTCTCCCCTCTTTCCCCTCTCCCCCTCTCTTTCCTCTCCTCCCCCATCCCCTCTCTCCTCTATCCCTTCTCTCCCCTCTCTCCTCTCTCCCTTCTCTCCCCTCTCTCCTCTCTCTCCTCTCTCCCCTCTCTCCCCTCTCTCCCCTCTCTCTCATCTCTCTCCTCTCCTCCCCATCCCCTCTCTCCTCTCTCCTATCTCTCCTATCTCCCCCCCCGCTCTCTCCCCTCTCTCTCCCAGGCCTGGTGGTGAGGGAGGTGGATATCTCTGTATCGAGGACCCAGGTGGAGGAACTGTTTGGTCTGGAGGACTACTGGTGTCAGTGTGTTGCCTGGAGTTCCGCAGGAACCACCAAGAGTAGCCGCGCGTACGTCCGCATCGCATGTAGGTACAGTGTGTGTGTGTGTGTGTGTGTGTGTGTGTGTGTGTGTGTGTGTGTGTGTGTGTGTGTGTGTGTGTGTGTGTGTGTTTATCGATGTCACTTTGTTAAATCCACTTCAATCAGTGTAGATGAAAGGGAGGAGACAAGTCCTTCTTTGAAGCCTTGAGACCTGGGTTGCGTACGTGTTCTATTCAGAGGGTGACTGGTCCAGACAAAAGAACACGGTATGGTAGTAGGCGCCAGGCGCACCGGTTGGAGTGTGTCAAGAACTGCAATGCTGCTGGGTTTTTCACGCTCAACAGTTTCCTGTGTTTATCAAGAATGGTCAAGAACTGTGGGAAGCATTGGAGTCAATATGGACCACCATCCCTGTGAAACGCTTTCAACACCTTGTAGAGTCCATGTCCCGACGAATTGAGGCTGTTCTGAGGGAAAACGTTCTTAACGTTTTGTGACTCAGTGTATGTTACACGTTCTACATATGACTCCCAGGGTGTGATTGACATATCACAGCTAAATGCATGGAAGACACAAACACACACACACACCACACACACACACTCACACCCTCTCGACTGTGTTAACCGTTTAACTCTCTGTCGCCCCCTATCTGCAGACCTGCGTAAGACCTTTGAGCAGGAGCCTCTGGGTCGAGAGGTGAGATTGGAGCAGGAGGTGTTGCTGCAGTGTCGACCTCCTGAGGGCATGCCCCCTGCTGAGGTACACTACCTGTGTGTGTGTGTCCTGTCAGAGGTACCCATCTACCTTCTGCACCCATCCTCATCATCACTCTTCATCCTCATCCTCAGTCTTGTCCTGTTTTTTTGTTTTTCATTGCTTTTCAAAAGCAAAACATTGAACAGGAAACAACAACAGAACTAGAATGAGATTCTGTTTCTATGGGAACAACAGACAGTGACAGCTAAATCATCAGAGTTCTAGAAGTCTCACTCTGAAGTACTAGACAATTCTCCAGACAGACCTCCAGACAGACCTCCAGACAATCCTCCAGACAGACCTCCAGACAATCTTCCAGACAATCCTCCAGACAGACCTCCAGACAATCCTCCAGACAGACCTCCAGACAATCCTCCAGACAGACCTCCAGACAGACCTCCAGACAGACCTCCAGACAATCCTCCAGACGATCTCCAGACCTCCAGACA
>NC_042958.1:45422132-45487893 GCF_901001165.1 Salmo trutta
TGACAGGTCACCTCTACTGTCTCTACCAGGCTGGATGACAGGTCACCTCTGCTATCTCTACTAGGCTGGATGACAGGTCATCTCTACTGTCTCTACCAGGCTGGATGACAGGTCACCTCTACTGTCTCTACCGGGCTGGATGACAGGTCACCTCTACTGTCTCTACCGGGCTGGATGACAGGTCACCTCTACTGTCTCTATCGGGCTGGATGACAGGTCACCTCTGCTGTCTCTACTGGGCTGGATGACAGGTCACCTCTGCTGTCTCTACCGGGCTGGATGACAGGTCACCTCTGCTGTCTCTACCGGCTGGATGACAGGTCACCTCTGCTGTCTCTACCGGCTGGATGACAGGTCACCTCTACTGTCTCTACTGGGCTGGATGACAGGTCACCTCTACTGTCTCTACCGGACTGGATGACAGGTCACCTCTGCTATCTCTACTAGGCTGGATGACAGGTCACCTCTGCTGTCTCTACCGGGCTGGATGACAGGTCACCTCTGCTGTCTCTACTGGGCTGGATGACAGGTCACCTCTGCTGTCTCTACCGGGCTGGATGACAGGTCACCTCTGCTGTCTCTACCGGGCTGGATGACAGGTCACCTCTGCTGTCTCTACCGGGCTGGATGACAGGTCACCTCTGCTGTCTCTACCGGGCTGGATGACAGGTCACCTCTGCTGTCTCTACCGGGCTGGATGACAGGTCACCTCTGCTGTCTCTACCGAGCTGGATGCATTTCTGTGTCCTATACTGTCCTAAAATTTTACTCACTTTAATTGAATTCTTCTTTACACTGATGCCGGAATAGATTATGTAAATGTTTATGTCCAGAAGTCCAGTCCCCAGTCAGTTCTTTAACCCCTTCTACTCTGCACTACCTCTATCCTGCCACTAGGAGGTGCTGACGGTGGGAGAGGAGAGTCTATCGTCCCCCTGCTACCTCCAGCTAGAGGAGTCTAACTGCCACGTGGTGATGGAGCAGTTGGGGACCTACGGTCTAGTGGGCCAGTCCTGCCCTCCCCAGCCCGCCTGTAAGAGGCTACAGCTGGCCCTGTTCGCCCCCAGAGCCCCCTGTCTCTCCCTGGACTACATCCTGAGGATTTACTGCACACAGGACACACCACACGCCCTAAAGGTAGGGCTGTCTGTCTGGTTCTATGTCTGTCTGGTTCTCTGGCTGTCTGGTTCTATGTCTGTCTGGTTCTATGTCTGTCTGGTTCTATGTATTTCTGTTTCTATATCTGTCTGGTTCTCTGGCTGTCTAGTTCTATGTCTGTCTGGTTCTATGTCTGTCTGGTTCTATGTCTGCCTTGTTCTATGTCTGTCTGTTTTTATGTCTGCCTGGTTCTATGTCTGTCTGTTGCTATGTCTGTCTGGTTCTATGTCTGCCTGGGTCTATGTCTGCCTGGTTCTATGTCTGCCTGGTTCTATGTCTATCTGGTTCTATGTCTGTCTGGTTCTCTGGCTGTCTTTCTGTTTCCATGTCTCTCTGCTTCTATGTCTGTCTGGTTCTATGTCTGCCTGGTTCTATGTCTGCCTGGTTCTATGTCTGCCTGGTTCTATGTCTGCCTGGTTCTATGTCTGCATGTTTCTATGTCTGCCTGTTTCTATGTCTGTCTGGTTCTATGTCTGCCTGGTTCTATGTCTGCCTGGCTCTATGTCTGTCTGGTTCTATGTCTGCCTGGTTCTATGTCTGCCTGTTTCTATGTCTGTCTGGTTCTATGTCTGCCTGGTTCTATGTCTGTCTGGTTCTCTGGCTGTCTTTCTGTTTCCATGTCTGTCTGGTTCTATGTCTGTCTGGTTCTATGTCTGCCTGGTTCTATGTCTGTCTGGTTCTCTGGCTGTCTTTCTGTTTCCATGTCTGTCTGGTTCTATGTCTGTCTGGGTCTATGTCTCTCTGGTTCTATGTCTCTCTGGTTCTATGTCTTTCTATCTGTCCAAGGCCTATCTATATGTTTGTCCTGCCTGTGTCTTCACCCCCCTTTTCTCTCTGTGTGTCTCTCTCTCCGTCTTTCTCTCTCTCTCTGCCTCCCTCTCTGTCTCTGTCTCTGTCTGTCTCTGTCTCGCTCTCTCTCTCTCTCTCTCTCTCCCTCTGTCTCTCTCTACCTCTCTCTCTCTCCCTACCTCTCCCTCTCCCTCTCTGTCTATCTCTCTCTGTAGGAGGTGTTGGAGTTGGAGAGGAGTCTAGGAGGGGTGTTGCTGGAAGACCCTAAACCCCTGTTGTTTAAAGATAGCTACCACAACTTGCGTCTGTCCATCCATGACATCCCTCACTCACACTGGAGGAGCAAACTACTGGCCAAGTACCAGGTCCGACACACGCACACTAATGTAATATAATGTCTTCCTCAAGAGATTTCATTCTACCACATCTGAAGTGATAGTCGGAGACTCCATATTAATGCTCATGATTTTGGAATGAGATGTTCGACGAGCAGGTGTTCACATGCTGTTGGGTAATTTAGTCTAGAGAATATGTCTATTTAGCCAATCAATAGATCAATGAATCAATACGTCTTCCCCCCAGGAGATTCCATTCTACCACATCTGGAGTGGTGGTCAAAGACCCCTCCACTGTACCTTCAACCTAGAGAGAGGCAGCCTGGCCGTGTCTCAGCTCACCTGTAAGATCTGTGTCAGACAGGTGGAAGGAGAGGGACAGATCTTCCAGCTGCACACTGACATACAGGAGGTAACAGGGGGAAGGGTTTCACTGTAACACACAGACAGGTGGAAGGAGAGGGACAGATCTTCCAGCTGCACACTGACATACAGGAGGTAACAGGGGGAAGGGTTTCACTGTAACACACAGACAGGTGGAAGGAGAGGGACAGATCTACCAGCTGCACACTGACATACAGGAGGTAACAGGGGGAAGGGTTTCACAGTAACACACAGTCATACAGGAAGTACATGTTGCAATCAGACAGCACAATTCACACTTGCCATTCTAAAGTGGGAGAACACCAACCTTTGCCCAGGGCTTAGTGACTTCTTGGAGATAGCCAATGACTGTGTTCTGCTTGAATTTTCTACTCCAGAAAAGTGACAGTTGGTTTCAGTTAGCAGAAGCTTGGGTGAAGAGAAGCTAAGCTAGCCTCGGTTTAGTATTAACCCAGGGTTAACGATAGCCCTGGGCTAAGTACATGTCAAAGCTCTTGAGTCAGCTTTGTCCTGGATCCTAACTGCTATCTCTCTCCATCCACCCATCCTCTCTCTACCTCCAGACCCTCCCGCCCTGCTCCCCCCTCCCCTCAGGGGGTACATGCCTGCCCTCCTCCCAGGTGGGGCCCTATGCCTTCCGTCTGCCCACCTCCATACGACAGAAGATCTGTGCCAGTCTGGATGCCCCCAGCGCCCGCGGCTGTGACTGGAGACTACTGGCACACAGCCTGGGCTTCGACAGGTGAGAGCGAGAGATAAAGAGGGGAGATAGCGAGAGATAAAGAGGGGAGAGAGCTAGAGATAGAGGGGAGAGAGTGAGCGATAGAGGGGGGAGAGAGAGGGGGGGAGAGAGAGATAGAGATAGAGAGGGGAGAGCGAGAGATAGAGGGGGGAGAGAGAGAGGGGGGAGAGAGCGAGAGAGGAGGGGAGCGAGAGATAGAGGGGATGAGAGAGCGAGAGATCGAGGGGGAGAGAGCGAGAGATAGAGGAGAGGAAAGAGCGAGAGACAGAGTGGGGAGTGAGCGAGAGATGGAGAGCGAGAGATAGAGGGGGGAGAGTGAGATAGAGGGCGGAGAGTGTGAGACAGAGATAGAGGGGGAAGAGTGTGAGATAGAGATAGAGGGGAGGGATAGCGAGAGATGGAGGGGGAGTGAGTGTGAGATAGAGATAGAGGGGGAGAGAGTGGGAGATAGAGGGGGGAGAGTGTGAGATAGAAGGGGGAGAGTGTGAGATAGAGATAGAGGGGGGAGAGTGTGAGATAACGATAGAGGGGGGAGATAGCGAGAGATGGAGGGGGAGTGAGTGTGAGATAGAGATAGAGGGGGAGAGAGGGGGAGATAGAGGGGGGAGAGAGTGGGAGATAGAGGGGGGAGAGTGTGAAATAGAGGGGGGAGAGTGTGAGATAGCGATAGAGGGGGGAGATAGCGAGAGATAGAGGGGGGTGAGTGTGAGATAGAGATAGAGGGGGAGAGAGTGGGAGATAGAGGGGGGAGATGGAGGGGGAGAGAGATAGAGGGGGGAGAGAGCGAGTGATAGAGGGGGGAGAGAGCGAGAGATAGAGGGGGGAGAGAACGAGAGATAGAGGGGGGAGAGGGGGAGAGAGCAAGATAGAGATAGAGGGGGGAGAGAGCGAGAGATAGAGGGGGGAGAGTGTGAGATAGAGATAGATTGGGAGATAGAGGGGGGAGAGAGATTGAGGGGGAGAGAGCGAGAGATAGAGGGGGAGAGAGCGAGTGATAGAGGGGAGAGAGAGCGAGAGATAGAGGGGGGAGAGAGCGAGAGATAGAGGGGGGAGAGAGCGAGGGATAGACGGGGGAGAGTGTGAGATAGAGATAGAGGGGAGAGAGAGTGGGAGATAGAGGGGGGAGAGAGCGAGAGATAGAGATAGATGGGGGAGAGAGCGAGAGATAGAGATAGAGGGAAGAGAGCGAGAGATAAAGATAGAGGGGGGAGAAAGTGTGAGATAAAGATAGAGGGGAGAGAGAGTGGGAGATAGAGGGGGAGAGTGTGAGATAAGATAGAGGGGGGAGAAAGTGTGAGATAAAGATAGAGGGGGAGAAAGTGAGAGATAAAGATAGAGGGGGGAGAAAGTGTGAGAGAAAGATAGAGGGGGGAGAGAGAGTGAGACAGAGTTAGAGGGGGAGAGTGTGAGATTGAGATAGAGGGGGGAGAGAGTGGGAGATAGAGGGGGGTGAGTGTGAGATAGAGATAGAGGGGGGAGAGAGTGGGAGATAGAGGGGGGAGAGAGTGGGAGATAGAGGGGGGTGAGTGTGAGATAGAGATAGAGGGGGGAGAGAGTGGGAGATAGAGGGGGGAGAGAGTGGGAGATAGAGGGGGGAGAAAGTGGGAGATAGAGGGGGAGAGAGTGGGAGATAGAGGGGGAGAGAGTGGGAGATAGAGGGGGGAGAGAGTGGGAGTGTGCTCGTGCAGGCTGTGTTTATAGTTACATTCTACCTGTGTATCTGCATGTTAAGGAGAGAATAATTATGACCTTTGTTATTCTGTCCACATGTGCTGTCATTAACGTCCCTCCCTCCCTCCCTCAGGTATCTCAACTACTTTGCAACAAAGCCCAGTCCCACAGGTGTTCTGTTGGACCTATGGGAGGCCAGTCACCAAGGCGATGCGGACCTGGTGTCCCTAGCGACCGCTCTCGAGGAGATGGGCAAAAGTGAGGTCCTGGTTGTCATGGCGACAGACGGCGATTGCTGATTGGTCAACAAAAAAGGAGACAGAGGGGGAAAAAAGTAGGGGGGGGGGAAATCTTGTCATTGTAAAGAAATCAATTCAAATACACCAATATTTGCCTATGGACACGGAGACATACCCAGTCCTTCTGCACTACAGACTCCTATGGAAACATACCCAGTCCACACCTTCTGCATAGACTTAGCACTACAGACTATTAGCTTTCTCTTGCCTGTAATACCTTGTCCCATGGCCCATCACCTCTCAGAGCCCCCCCCCCCCTTCATCAGCCTCTCTATGCCCAGCACACCCACCCCATCCTGGGCTCGCTCTGCTACCAGCTACCCAGGCTCACCTTAAGGCCTACCTTAAGGCCTACCTTAAGGCCTAACTCCCCCTCAGTAATGTTGCAGCTCTCCTGAAGGTGAACGATGTTGGTGTGAAATAGGTGTTAAATCCTCCAAAAGTCATCAGTGTGGTTTGAACTGTGTTGTTTTAACAGAGCAGAAACAAAGCTGTTTAACTTGTACATAAAACACCTACTGCTTGAAGACCTTCAAAAATAAAATGTCAAGCACTCATACAATCAAAGTGCACACACACAAACACACACACAAACACACACACACACAAACACACACACACACACACACACCCACAAACACACAAACACACACACACACACACACACACACAAACACACACACAAACACACACACACACAAACACACAAACACACCCACAAACACACAAACACACACACACACACATAAACACACAAACACACACACACACACACACACACACACAAACACACACACCAACACAAACACACACACAAACACACACACACACACAAACACACACACAAACACACAAACACACACACACACACACACAAACACAAACACACAAACACACACACCAACACAAACACACAAACACACACACAAACACACACACACACACAAACACACAAACACACAAACACACACACAAACACACAAACACACACACACACACACACACACAAACACACAAACACACACACAAACACACACACACACACACACACAAACACACACACACAAACACACAAACACACACACACACACACAAACACACAAACACACACACACAAACACACAGACACAGTTACAGACACAGTTACAGACACAGACACGGTTACAGACGCAGCCACAGACACAGACACGGTTACAGACACAGACGCAGTTACAGACACAGTTACAGACACATCTACAGACACGGTTACAGACACGGTTACAGACACAGCTACAGACACCGCTACAGACACAGTTACAGACGCAGTTACAGACACAGTTACAGACACAGTTGCAGACACAGTTACAGACACAGTTACAGACACAGTTGCAGACACAGTTACAGACACAGTTGCAGACACAGTTACAGACACAGCTACAGACACAGCTACAAACACAGCTACAGACACGGTTACAGACACAGCTACAGACACAGTTACAGACACGGTTACAGACACCACTGCAGACACCGTTACAGACACAGCTACAGACACAGCTACGGACACAGTTACAGACACCGCTACAGACACAGTTACAGACACAGCTACAGACACAGTTACCAACACAGTTACAGTTACAGACAAAGCTACAGACACAGCCACAGGCACAGTTACAGACACAGTTACAGACACAGTTACAGACACAGCTACAGACACAGACATAGTTACAGACACAGTTACAGACACAGCTACAGACACAGCTACAGGCACAGCTACAGACACAGCTACAGACACCGCTGCAGACACAGTTACAGACACAGACACAGAGAGCCGCTGGATGCGGAGACAGACAAACTCCACTTCCTTATCCCTTTACGCTGACGCGGTCTTCACTGACAAGACAACAATCAGTCATATCAGGAATAATTCTCTCTAATCTCACATTCTCAGTTTTTATATTTTCATTTAATTTTGGGGGATTGAATGGGGGTAAAGATGGTTTGTATTGTAGTTTCTACAGTAGCAGAGGGTTTGTGGGTCATGGGGTGGATGACTGACTATCTGGTCAGTAGATCTCTGTGGGATAAAGCTTTATTATAAGACTGTATAGAGGCTTGTACATGCTTATAGGTGGGGTGACGGTCCAGACCGATTGATTCTTGATAACACCAAACGCCTCAAAGCCTTTTACGTCCCAAATGGCACCCTATTCCCTATATAATGCACTAGTTTTGACCAGGGTCCATAGGACTCTGGTCTAAAGCAGTGCACTACATAGTAAATAGGGTTCCATTTGGGACGCAACCATTCACATTCACAGAGGTTCTCTCCTCCTTCTCTCATCTCCTCTCTCCCTTCGTCCCTCTATCTTTCTCCTGCTGTCTGTCGTTTTTTAACCCGTTGAGTATATAAACAGCTGGAGAGGTTTCTGGTCAACCCTGTTTCTGGTCAACCCTGTTTCTGGTCAACCCTGTTTCTGGTCAACCCTGTTTCTGGTCAACCCTGTTTCTGGTCAACCCTGTTTCTGGGCAACCCTGTTTCTGGTCAACCCTGTTTCTGGTCAACCCTGTTTCTGGGCAACCCTGTTTCTGGGCAACCCTGTTTCTGGGCAACCCTGTTTCTGGTTAACCCTGTTTCTGGTTAACCCTGTTTCTGGGCAACCCTGTTTCTGGTTAACCCTGTTTCTGGTTAACCCTGTTTCTGGGCAACCCTGTTTCTGGTCAACCCTGTTTCTGTCCAGCCCTGTTTCTGGTTAACCCTGTTTCTGGTTAACCCTGTTTCTGTCCAACCCTGTTTCTGGTTAACCCTGTTTCTGGTTAACCCTGTTTCTGTCCAACCCTGTTTCTGGTTAACCCTGTTTCTGGTTAAGTTTCCAGTAGGGAATGCTTTTTATCTTTCTTATTAAGTTATTATCCATATTTGTGGATTGTTCTTTTTTATTATTTTCTTTTTTCTCTCTCTCTCTCTCGTTATGTGATGTCATTACCGTTATGTGATGTCATCGCTGTTGTATGATGTCATCGCTGTTATACGATGTCATCGCTGTTAAATGACGTCATCACTTATGTGAGGTCATCGCTGTTACGTGATCATGACGGCTCTGTTTTACTCGGTTGTGTTTTATGATGATTGCTGAGCTAATGCGTTCCGTTTTGGTTGTTATACCACAGTGATATTGGCTATTGTGTTGTCTTTGGGTTGATTCTAGAAAGAAGGCCACATTGGAGAGTTACAGAACACAAGGGGACAAAGGAGAAAATATCAAATTATTGATAACAAAACAAATGTTTGCTTATATGATTTGTAATTTTCAATACTGTGTATATATACTCTTGTCAAAGTAGTCAAATGTATTCAGTAAAACAAAATGAGTTCTGGTGATTATGACCATCTGATTTACTGTGTTGACATTCTGCTTTGCTGTGATTGGGCAGATTTTGTATATTTACAGGTTAATGTAGCCTTGTATTGAACAACTGGCAGCAATGGACCATAAACTTTACCTCAAGCTTTTTTTTCTTTACTGTTTTATCCATTCCTTTACCTGTTTCTAGCTTTCCATCTGAGTCTCTCTTTCTGTCTCTCTGTCTACCTTATCCTCCTTCTGTTATTATCACGCTTGTTTCTGCCTGTTTTCAACCGCCTGCTTTCTGTTCAGGGTCTTCATTGTTACTTCGTGCATCGTCAGAATATTGTTGTTCCAATCGTTACTGTCTAAAACACAGCAGGTTGTCTGGATGCTGTCTTCATTAACAATGTTGTTATTACTTTATACTTCTCTTATGATTATTATCCCTAGAAGCAGAGAAGGGGAAAGAAGTGTTAACCTCTGAAGTATCTATTCCAAATGGCACTCTATTCCCTATATCAGGTTATTGAACTCTGACCCCACGAGGTCCGGAGCCTGCTGGTTTTCTGTTCTACCTGATTATTAATTGAACACGCCTGGTGTCCCAGGTCTAAACTCAGTCCCTGGCTGAATCTCAAACCGAACAATGAAAAAAAGGCGCTGGAACTGGCTTCGACGTCCAGAGTTGAATTTGAGGACCCTGTATAGTGCACTACTTTGGGTCATAAGGACCCTGGTTGGCGAATAGGGTGCCAGTCCTGGTTGAAAGTAGTGCACTATATAGGGAATAGGGTATCATAGGGCTCTGGTCTAAAGCAGTGCACTATATAGGGAGTAGGGTGCCAGTCCTGGTTGAAAGTAGTGCACTATATAGGGAATAGGGTGCCATAGGGCCCTGGTCTAAAGTAGTGCACTATATAGGGAATAGGGTGCCATAGGGCTCTGGTCTAAAGTAGTGCACTATAAAAAGGGAATAGGATGCCATTTGGGAATTAACCCTGTTCTCTTAGACCGCAGAAACCAAAGCACAGGCAGTATATTCTATTGCCATCTCTCTTCTCCAACAGAAACGGGGAACAATTGGTTGAATCCGTCTGTCTGTGTGTTACTCATATCTCAACAGTTCTGTCTTCTCTTTGTACGCAAGCAACGTGCTATTCAAGTACAAAAATCCCTGAAATAAATGTATATTTTTCAGATCAGATCAGGGCATATAGAAACAGGGTTGAAGAGTTAAGTCCTCACTGAGGTGGTTGTAAAAAAAAGAAAAGCACATGTTAAGTAACTACAGCTAACTGGATCAGACGTGCTGACTGTGGAATACAGGGCTACGGCAAGCAACACAGGACATAATCACTGCTCACTGCTCAGTAAAGCACGATCTGGGGAAGAGTAAAAACAAGAGGGTGAAGAGGACAATAACGAGGAACCTTTTAGGATCCTGTCCAACAGAAAAAGACATCTGGAATAAAGACCGTAGAACCCTGAAATACTACTGAAGTACTACTTGAAGTACTACTGAGTACTGTTCTCTCTCTCCTAAACCTTGAACTGTGTGATGCAGGTGTTATAGAGGATGGTTGTGATTACTTCATATGAGATGTTATGGTGTGTATCCACTGGATTCTGGTCCAATCTTTCGCCTGGAGTGGGAGACAGTTGACGCTCGATGGCGCCCCTCTAAGGGTGATACCTGTACCTGCGTCTGACTCCTCCACATTGCTGTCTGGTCAAAGAGAAACAAGAAATAAGCCTTTGATTGTGAACCGAACCCGTGTCGTTTGTTATGAGAAAAACTGAAGAAAAAAAACAGAATTCAGAGATACATTTGTTTTCATTTAAATCTGTAAACTACCAATTGTAAATAAGCCTCTAGCCTTCTTAACTGTAACTAAATATAATTTTTATGCAATAAATTATATTTCCTAGTTTAACGAGAACCTCCTGTCGTTTTTTTTGTTGTTGTGGGAGATTTTAGTGAAGACTGCATTCACGGTAAACGCTGCATATGTCAGCTGAATTGGGAAAATTACCTTTATATTTCTAACAGGCATGCTTCAGCGATCCAGACTGAACAGAGGCCCTTTGATGTGTCACAAATTAGCTTGTATTGAACTCTATCAAATGGAGGTACACTACATGGACAAAAGTATGTGGACGCCCCTTCAAATTAGTGGATTCGGCCATTTCAGCCACACCCGTTGCTGACAGGTGTATAAAATCGAGCACAGAGCCATGTAATCGCCATAGACAAACATTGGCGGTAGAATGACCCGTACTGAAGAGCTCAGTGACTTTCAACGTGGCACCGTCATACGATGCAACATTTCCAACAAGTCAGTTCGTGAAATTTCTGCCCTGTTGGAGCTGTTCCGGTCAACTGTAAGCGCTGTTATTGTGATGTGGAAACATCTAGGAGTAACAACGGCTCAGCCGGAAAGTGGTAGGCCACACAAGCTCACAGAACGAGACCGCCAAGTGCTGTCCTCGGTTACAACACTCAGTACCGAGTTCCAAACTGCCTCTGGAAGCAACGTCAACACAAGAACTGTTCATCGGGAGCTTCATGAAATGGGTTTCCATGGCCGAGCAGCCGCACACAAGCCTAAGATCACCATGCGCAATTCCAAGTGTCGTCTGAAGTGGTGTAAAGCTCACCACCATTGGACTCTGGAGCAGTGGAAACACGTTCTCTGGAGTGATGAATCATGCTTCACCATCTGGCAGGCCGACGGACGAATCTGGGTTTGGCGATGCCAGAAGAAAACTACCTGCCTGAATGCATAGCGCCAACTGTAAAGTTTGGTGGAGGAGGAATAATGGTCTGGGGCTGTTTTTCATGGTTCGGGCCCCTTAGTTCCAGTGAAGGGAAATCTTAATGCTACAGCATACAATGACATTCTAGACTATTCTGTACTTCCAACTTTGTGGCAACAGTTTGGGGAAGGCCCTTTCCTATTTAAGCATGATAATGCCCCCTTGCACAAAGCAAGGTCCATACAGAAATGGTTTGTCGACACCGGTGTGGAAGAACTTGACTGGCCTGCACAGAGCCCTGACCTCAACCCCATCGAACACGTTTGGGATGAATTGGAACCTGGCCACTGTTTTAAATGCTAACATTTTAGAATTTGTGGCACAAATCCCATGCAAGTCAATGGTACTTATATTAGCATTTTTGCGATTCATGTCCAAATCATCCTAAAGCATCTAAAGATTGATTGTTTAAAATTTGCCCAGTTTAAAGAAATGTGAATTTAAACAAATTTTGCCAATTTATGAATTCCTAAATTAAGCTCACAGAGAGATTCTTACCTCTTACCTGAAACCAAAAAGGGTTCTCTTATGGGGACAGCTGAATAATCAGCTTTTTCTAATGCCACGTTTATACCTGGTTCTAACATGCGTCATTTGTCCTGATCTCGTCCACAATCGGATTGTGCCCACATTTGTTGACAGGTTAGCAAAATATCAACAAGTGACTAAATGCTTGAAAATTATATGACATCATTAGAATTATTCCTTAATCAATTGACTTAATGGATTAGCTTCTTACATGAGCTTTTATTGACAGATTAGTGGTTCAAAATAAACACTACTGTTCAATAGTTTGGGGTCACTTAGAAATGTCCTTGTTTTTGGAAGAAAAGCATTTTTTTTTTTGTCCATTAAAATAACATCAAATTGATCAGAAATACAGTGTAGACATTGTTAATGTTGTAAATGACTATTGTAGCTGGAAACGGCTGATTTTTTATGCAATATCTACATAGGCGTACAGAGGCCCATTATCAGCAACCATCACTCCTGTGTTCCAATGGCACGTTGTGTTAGCTAATCCAAGTTTATAATTTTAAAAAGCTAACCTTGTGAAGATGCTGGAGGAAACGGGTACAAAAGTATATCCACAGTAAAACGAGTCTTATATCGACATAACCTGAAACACCGCTCAGCAAGGAAGAAGCCACTGCTCCAAAACCGCCATAAAAAAGCCAGACTACGGTTTGCAACTGCACATGGGGACAAAGATCATACTTTTTGGAGAAATGTCCTCTGGTCTGATGAAACAAAAACAGAACTGTTTGGCCATAATGACCATCGTTATGTTTAGAGGAAAAAGGGGGAGGCTTGCAAGCCGAAGAACACCATCCCAACCGTGAATCACGGGGGTGGCAGCATCATGTTGTGGGGGTGCTTTGCTGCAGGAGGGACTGGTGCACTTCACAAAATAGATGGCATCATGAGGTAGGAAAATGATGTGAATATATTGAAGCAACATCTCAAGACATCAGTCAGGAAGTTAAAGCTTGGTCACAAATGGATCTTCCAAATGGACGATGACGCCAAGCATACTTCCAAAGTTGTGGCAAAATGGCTTAAGGACAACAAAGTCAAGGTATTGGAGTGGCCATCACAAAGCCCTGACCTCAATCCTGTAGAACATGTGTGGGCAGAACTGAAAAAGCGTGTGCGAGCAAGGAGGTCTACAAACCTGACTCAGTTACACCAGCTCTGTCAGGAGGAATGGGCCAAAATTCACCCACCTTATTGTGGGAAGCTTGTGGAAGGATACCCAAAACATTTGACCCAAGTTAAACCATTTAAAGGCAATGCTACCAAATACTAATTGAGTGTATGTAAACTTCTGACCCACTGGGAATGTGATGAAAGAAATAAAAGCTGAAATAAATCATTCTCTCTACTATTATTCTTATATTTCACATTCTTAAAATAAAGTGGTGTTCCTAACTAACCTAAGACAGGGAATTTTTACTAGGATGAAATGTCAGGAATTGTGAAAAACTGAGTTTAATTGTATTTGGCTAGGGTGTATGTAAACTTCTGACTTCAACCTTATATATGGGGGATTGGAAATGATGAAGACAATTACATTGATGGAAGCCACAATCTATCTGCAATATTAAAGCTGATCTACTCCTTAAAAAAGAATAATAAATACATTTTTGTGCTTCTAAAACTCACCTCACTGTGATTGATCAATTTGAAGAAAGAAGTTCAACAGCAGGTAGAAACTGAGTGGAAAACATGGTCGTTGTGGATGTTGTTTCAAAGACAACGAAATGTACAGCGCTTTTTAAGGTGATGATTATTCAAAACCCCAAAAATGTTTTTATATACATCATGAAATTAAAACAATGATTGTGGCATTACACAATACAAAGCTTACCAGATATTATGCACAGCAGAATTTTTATTAACATTTTTTTAACTGGTTTAAGATGTCTTTGGTACATAATTGGTCCCTAGCCTACTCCAAAATGAAATACATTCTAGTAATCACCTTGTGGACTGTAATCAGTGTGGACTGCATTACTGTGAGTACTGGATGGCCTGGTTACCTTATGTTACAATCTAAACATTCTATTCATGAGTCTGGGAGAGGCCTAAGCGATGCTGTTGGTTCATTTATTGTGTAGGGCAGCTTACTGAGTAACTTTGTATTTGATTTTGAATCATAGGGAATGGTTTATATTTTCAAAATGAATACGCTGACATTACTTTTCTTAACAGAATATCTCCACCGTGCATTTCCATCTCCTCTCTCGCCTTCATTCTCTCTCTCCAGCGTGCAGAGCAGAGGGGCTGTCAACAATTTCATTATGGGTAGCTGCAGGAACTTTGGATAGCCCATGGAGTTTGGGCGGAATATCTGTCGTGCAGCAAGAGGCTGCATGCTCCTCAAACAGTGGTTGATGTGTGAAGTAAAATAACCCCATTTGATTGAAAAATGAACCAGCAGAAAAGCTCTATTGGAGGAGGGCAGAGACCTGGCCGTGTGGTGCAAGGACAACAACCTCTCCCTCAACGTGATCAAGACAAAGGAGATGATTGTGGACTACAGGAAAAGGAGGACTGAGCACGCCCCCATTCTTATCGACTGGGCTGCAGTGGAGCAGGTTGAGAGCTTCATGTTCCTTGGTGTCCACATCACCAACAAACTATCATGGTCCAAACACACTAAGGCAGTTGTAAAGAGGGCACGTCAAAGCCTATTCCCCCTCAGGAGACTGAAAAGATTTGTCATGGGTCCTCAGATCCTCAAAAAGGTTCTACAACTGCACCATCAAGAGCATCCTGACAGGTTGCATCACTGCCTGGTATGGCAACTGCTCGGCCTCCAACCGCAAGGCACTACAGACGGTAATGTGTACGGCCCAGTACATCACTGGGGCCAAGCTTACCCCCTGTATATAGCCTCCACATTGACTCTGTACCGGTACCCCCTGTATATAGCCTCCACATTGACTCTGTACCGGTACCCCCTGTATTTAGTCTCCACATTGACTCTGCACCGGTACCCCTTGTATATAGCCTCCACATTGACTCTGTACCGGTACCCCCTGTATATAGCCTCCACATTGACTCTGTACCGGTACCCCCTGTATATAACCTCCACATTGACTCTGTACCGGTACCCCCTGTATATGGCCTCCACATTGACTCTGTACCGGTACCCCCTGTATATAACCTCCACATTGACTCTGTACCGGTACCCCCTGTATATGGCCTCCACATTGACTCTGTACCGGTACATCCTGTATATAACCTCCACATTGACTCTGTACCGGTACCCCCTGTATATGGCCTCCACATTGACTCTGTACCGGTACCCCTTGTATATAGCCTCCACATTGACTCTGTACCGGTACCCCCTGTATATAGCCTCCACATTAACTCTGTACCGGTACCCCCTGTATATAGCCTCGCAATTGTTATTTTACTGCTGCTCTTTAATTATTTGTTACTTTTATTGTAAATATTTTACGTAACACTTTTTTCTTCTTAAAACTGCATTGTTGGTTAAGGACTTGTAAAGTAAGTATTTCACTGTAAGGTGGGCAGGAACAACATACCTGTTGTATGTGACAAATACAATTTGATTTGATTTGATTTATATGGATGATATGTTCCTGCCCATTTTATAATGGGTCATTCTAAATCTAAACTAATTTGACAAATTAGTAAAAGACAAGATTAAATAGAAAATAGTCTGATGGGTGAAAATAAGACCACTTGATGAGAGAACAGCAGCCTGGGGCAATGGAACAGAGCACATGTTTTTGGGGGTACTTTCTCAAATCATCTATAGCCTGTATAGTCTCATCATGCAGCCCATATATGTTTTGATTTCTAAGATTTTCTAAAGTTGCCAAATAACATTGAAATGTAGTTTATAGGATCTGTTTCCAGATGAATACAGGGGAAGTTAGGCTCCTCCCCCAAAATAAATTGGCCGATGATTTTTTTTTTCTCCTATCTTTCGTCTCTCTGTGTTTCATAAATGTTCCTTCAATTCGTAAAAGAGGATGAATGTATCTCACCGAGCGCCCCTCTGTCTCTATGTCATCTATCTGGTCCAAACGAGTATGACATTGTTGCCGCCCGTAGCATTGAATGGAATGCAAAGGGAAGCCAGCGAGCATCTGGCCACTTAACAACAACAAAAAATTATAAAAAATGTGGCAATCATCGTTGAGCTAAACTGAGCGAGCTCAACTGTGAATGGTCCTGGCGCACCAAGAAAGTGTCAAGGGAAGCCACCTTGGATTTTGGCGTCACTCCTGTCAAATCCCATTGAGAGCATACTGATTGACAGAAACGACGTGAATTGTTGCATCTCGTTGTGTTGTTGTCCTCCGGTGGCTTCTGTAGCTAGCTAAAATTGTCCCTTTCCTAAATTAGCCATGGATGGAGATAGGGATTTGGACTTGTGGTTTTTCTTAATTCTCCGTACCGGCCAATGATTATAAAGGAGATTCTGATCCACCCATTATTTCATACATTGTTGTGCCCCTGACATTTTTACATTACATTTTAGTCATTTCCAGAGCGACTTACAGTACTGAATGCATACATTTCATACAATTTCATACATTTTTTTTTTTCTGTGCTGGCCCCCCGTGGGAATCGAACCCACAACCCTGGTGTTGCAAACACCATGCTCTACCAACTGAGCTACAGGGAGACCTGAGAGGATGGAGTTCATTATGTAGCTAGATGTAGAAGGCTAATGCTAACTAGCTAACGTTGCTCATGAATGGGAGTTAGGCTAGCAAGCTAGCATTTTAGCCAGGTAGCCTTGGACAACAAAAACTAAAAGTGTATGACAGAGTGATAGACCTGGAATACTTGGTACCAATTTGGTGCTTTTTTTATGTAGGCCTACTGTTTAAATATTTAATTGGCCGATGGATCCTGCCAATCATTGAAGTGCCTTGTTTTCATAACCACAGTTTACGTTTAGCCCCCCCCCTCCCTCCCTCCCTATCAGATGTTCAACAGGAAACAGAGGAAGATGGAAGTCAACGTGTTTCAACAGAAATCAAAAACCATGGACAGCAACATCATATTTGGCTTACGTTGATTGATTTTGGTATCTTTCAGTTGTCACTCTATTAGACGAAGCAGAGGTGATTTGATGATGTTGAAATGTTGAAGTTGAAATGGTGTTTTCTTTGCGACTTGCTGTAATTCTTATTGGTCCAAAATCAATAGTTGTTTAGCTGTCCGAAAATGTCGGAAAAATGTACTTGTTTGATCGTGCTGTAGGTCATGTAACTGTTTGTTACATGCAATATGCTTTGTGGACTAAACAGGACAGAGGTCGCTATCCGGTTTTGTGATAAAAACAAAGGTGTGGTTGAATTTATTCTGCCACTGTGTCTAATTATAGTCTCAGGCCAATAGGCCTATATAACACGGTGGCAAGGCATATTAATGTATAGGTTATAGAGCAAACAACACAATTATCACAACACATAGGTTGTAATATAATGTTTTTATGGCTTCCCCAGTGATTTTAACCTCACACCGCCAATGCCTGTTTGAAATGATCATTTTTACACTCAACATACGGAGCATTCGGTAGGTATTCAGACCCCTTGACTTTTCCCAAATGTTGTTATGTTACAGCCTTATTCTAAAATGGATGACATTTATTCAATCTAAACACAATAATGAGGAAGGGTACCAAATGGAGGACAGGCGCAATGCACACTGACATGGTCGCCAGGTGTACAGTGTTTCCTCTGACACATTGGCGTGGCTGGCCTCCGTGTTAAGTGTGCAATGTGTCAAGAAGCAGTGCGGCTTGGCGGGGTCGTGTTTCGGACGCACGGCTCTCGACCTTCGCCTCTCCTGAGTCCATATGGGAGTTGCAGCGATGGGGCAAGACTGTAACTACCAATTGGGGAGAAAAATAAGTTAAAAAAATATATATATATATAAATATAAAATAAAACTCTGCAGCATTGAAGGTCCCCAAGAACACAGTGGCCTCCATCATTCTTAAATGGAAGAAGTTTGGAACCACCAAGACTCTTCCTAGAGCTGGCTGCCTGGCCAAAATGAGCAATCGGGGGAGAAGGGCCTTTGTCAGGGAGGTGACCAAGAACCCGATGGTCACTCTGACAGAGCTCCAGAGTTCCTCTGTAGAGATGGGAGAACCTTCCAGAAGGACAACCCTCTCTGCAGCACTCCACCAATCAGGCCTTTATGAGGGAGTGGCCAGATGGAAGCCACTCCTCTGTAAAAGGCAGATGTCAGACCACTTGGAGTTTGCCTAAAGGCACCTCAAGACTCTCAGACCATGAGAAACAAGATTCTCTGGTCTGATGAAACCAAGATTGAACTCTTTGGCCTGAATGCCAACCGTCACGTCTGGAGGAAACCTGGCACCATTCCTACGGTGAAGCATGGTGGTGGCAGCATCATGCTGTGGAGATGTTTTTCAGCGTCAGGGACTGGGAGACTAGTCAGGATCGAGGGAAAGATGAATGGAGCAAAGTACACAGAGATCCTTGATGAAAACCTGCTCCAGAGCGCTCAGAACCTCAGACTGGGGCGAAGGTTCACATTCCAACAGGACAACAACCCTAAGCACACAGCTAAGACAATGCAGGAGTGGCTTCGGGACAAGTCTCTGAATGTCCTTGAGCAGCCCAGCCAGAGGCCAGACCTTAACCCAATCTAACATCTCTGGAGAGACCTGACACCTGTGCAGCGACTCTCCACATCCAACCTGACAAAGCTTGAGAGGATCTGCAGAGAAGAATGGGAGAAACTCCCCAAATACAGGTGTGCCAAGCTTGTAGCGTCATACAAAAGTAGACTCGAGGCTGTAATTGCTGCCAAAGGTGCTTTTACAAAGTACTAAGTAAAGTGACTGGATACTTTTTATTTTTCTAAAAACCTGTTTTTGCTTTGTCATTATGGAGTATTGTGTGTAGATTGATGAGGGAAAAAAATAACAATTTAATCCATTATAGAAAAAGGCTCTAACAGAAAAATATGTGGAAAAGTCAAGGGGTCAGAATATGCACACCAGCTCCAGAATGGGAAAAAAAATCCTTTCTATTTTATTCAGCTAAGTTCAATTATATTCTTCTTACTTTAAAATCATATAATATATAAAATAATGGCATGGGACCTTTAAATGAACAAGCATGGTGTATATCCAGGTCTACTACAGACTATAACATGGTGTATAACCAGGTCTACTACAGACTATAACATGATGTATAACCAGGTCTACTACAGACTATAACATGGTGTATAACCAGGTCTACTACAGACTATAACATGGTGTATAACCAGGTCTACTACAGACTATAACATGGTGTTTAACCAGGTCTACTACAGACTATAACATGGTGTATAACCAGGTCTACTACAGACTATATCATGGTGTATAACCAGGTCTACTACAGACTATAACATGGTGTATAACCAGGTCTACTACAGACTATAACATGATGTATAACCAGGTCTACTACAGACTATAACATGGTGTATAACCAGGTCTACTACAGACTATAACATGGTGTATAACCAGGTCTACTACAGACTATAACATGGTGTATAACCAGGTCTACTACAGACTATAACATGGTGTATAACCAGGTCTACTATAGACTATAACATGGTGTATAACTAGGTCTACTACAGACTATGACATGGTGTATAACCAGGTCTACTACAGACTATAACATGGTGTATAACCAGGTCTACTACAGACTATAACATGGTGTATAGGCAGGTCTACTACAGACTATAACATGATGTATAACCAGGTCTACTATAGACTATAGCATGGTGTATAACCAGGTCTACTATAGACTATAACATGATGTATAACCAGGTCTACTACAGACTATAACATGGTGTACAGGCAGGTCCACTACAGACTATAACATGGTGTATAACCAGGTCTACTACAGACTATAACATGATGTATAACCAGGTCTACTACAGACTATAACATGATGTATAACCAGGTCTACTACAGACTATTACATGGTGTATAACCAGATCTACTATAGACTATAACATGGTGTATAACCAGGTCTACTACAGACTATAACATGTTGTATAACCAGGTCTACTATAGACTATAACATGGTGTATAACCAGGTCTACTACAGACTATAACATGGTGTATAACCAGGTCTACTACAGACTATAACATGATGTATAACCAGGTCTACTACAGACTATAACATGGTGTATAACCAGGTCTACTACAGACTATAACATGATGTATAACCAGGTCTACTACAGACTATAACATGGTGTATAACCAGGTCTACTACAGACTATAACATGGTGTATAACCAGGTCTACTACAGACTATAACATGGTGTATAACCAGGTCTACTACAGACTATAACATGGTGTATAACCAGGTCTACTACAGACTATAACATGGTGTATAACCAGGTCTACTACAGACTATAAGATGATGTATAACCAGGTATACTACAGACTATAACATGGTGTATAACCAGGTCTACTACAGACTATAACATGGTGTATAACCAGGTCTACTACAGACTATAACATGGTGTATAACCAGGTCTACTACAAACTATAACATGATGTGCAACCAGGTCTACTACAGAATATAACATGGTGTATAACCAGGTCTACTACAGACTATAACATGGTGCATAGGTCTACTATAGACTATAACATGGTGTTTAACCAGGTCTACTACAGACTATAACATGGTGTATAACCAGGTCTACTACAGACTATAACATGGTGTATAACCAGGTCTACTACAGACTATAACATGGTGTATAACCAGGTCTACTACAGACTATAACATGGTGTATAAGCAGGTCTACTACAGACTATAACATGGTGTATAACCAGGTCTACTATAGACTATAACATGGTGTATAACCAGGTCTACTACAGACTATAACATGGTGTATAACCAGGTCTACTACAGACTATAACATGGTGTATAACCAGGTCTACCACAGACTATAACATGGTGTATAACCAGGTCTAATACAGACTATAACAGGGTGTATAACCAGGTCTACTACAGACTATAACATGGTGTATAACCAGGTCTACTACAGACTATAACATGGTGTATAACCAGGTCTACTACAGACTATAACATGGTGTATAACCAGGTCTACTACAGACTATAACATGGTGTACAGGCAGGTCTACTACAGACTATAACATGATGTAAACCAGGTCTACTACAGACTATAACATGGTGTATAACCAGGTCTACTACAGACTATAACATGGTGTATAACCAGGTCTACTACAGACTATAACATGATGTATAACCAGGTCTACTACAGACTATAACATGGTGTATAACCAGGTCTACTACAGACTATAACATGGTGTATAACCAGGTCTACTACAGACTATAACATGGTGTATAACCAGGTCTACTATAGACTATAACATGGTGTCTAACCAGGTCTACTACAGACTATAACATGGTGTATAACCAGGTCTACTACAGACTATAACATGGTGTATAACCAGGTCTACTACAGACTATAACATGGTGTATAACCAGGTCTACTACAGACTATAACATGATGTATAACCAGGTCTACTACAGACTATAACATGATGTATAACCAGGTCTACTACAGACTATTACATGGTGTATAACCAGGTCTACTATAGACTATAACATGGTGTATAACCAGGTCTACTACAGACTATAACATGGTGTATAACCAGGTCTACTATAGACTATAACATGGTGTATAACCAGGTCTACTACAGACTATAACATGGTGTATAACCAGGTCTACTATAGACTATAACATGGTGTATAGACAGGTCTACTACAGACTATAACATGGTGTATAACCAGGTCTACCACAGACTATAACATGGTGTATAACCAGGTCTACTATAGACTATAACATGGTGTATAGACAGGTCTACTATAGACTATAACATGGTGTACAGACAGGTCTACTACAGACTATAACATGGTGTATAACCAGGTCTACTATAGACTATAACATGGTGTATAACCAGGTCTACTACAGACTATAACATGGTGTATAACCAGGTCTACTACAGACTATAACATGGTGTATAACCAGGTCTACTACAGACTATAACATGGTGTATAACCAGGTCTACTACAGACTATAACATGGTGTATAACCAGGTCTACTACAGACTATAACATGGTGTATAACCAGGTCTACTATAGACTATAACATGGTGTATAACCAGGTCTACTACAGACTGTAACATGGTGTATAACCAGGTCTACTACAGACTATAACATGGTGTATAACCAGGTCTACTACAGACTATAACATGGTGTATAACCAGGTCTACTACAGACTATAACATGATGTATAACCAGGTCTACTACAGACTATAACATGATGTATAACCAGGTCTACTACAGACTATTACATGGTGTATAACCAGGTCTACTATAGACTATAACATGGTGTATAACCAGGTCTACTACAGACTATAACATGGTGTATAACCAGGTCTACTATAGACTATAACATGGTGTATAACCAGGTCTACTACAGACTATAACATGGTGTATAACCAGGTCTGCTATAGACTATAACATGGTGTATAGACAGGTCTACTACAGACTATAACATGGTGTATAACCAGGTCTACCACAGACTATAACATGGTGTATAACCAGGTCTACTATAGACTATAACATGGTGTATACACAGGTGTACTATAGACTATAACATGGTGTAGAGACAGGTCTACTACAGACTATAACATGGTGTATAACCAGGTCTACTACAGACTATAACATGGTGTACAACCAGGTCTACTACAGACTATAACATGGTGTATAACCAGGTCTACTACAGACTATAACATGGTGTATAAGCAGGTCTACTACAGACTATAACATGGTGTATAACCAGGTCTACTATAGACTATAACATGGTGTATAACCAGGTCTACTACAGACTATAACATGGTGTATAACCAGGTCTACTACAGACTATAACATGGTGTATAACCAGGTCTACCACAGACTATAACATGGTGTATAACCAGGTCTACTACAGACTATAACAGGGTGTATAACCAGGTCTACTACAGACTATAACATGGTGTATAACCAGGTCTACTACAGACTATAACATGGTGTATAACCAGGTCTACTACAGACTATAACATGGTGTATAACCAGGTCTACTACAGACTATAACATGGTGTATAACCAGGTCTACTACAGACTATAACATGGTGTACAGGCAGGTCTACTACAGACTATAACATGATGTAAACCAGGTCTACTACAGACTATAACATGGTGTATAACCAGGTCTACTACAGACTATAACATGGTGTATAACCAGGTCTACTACAGACTATAACATGATGTATAACCAGGTCTACTACAGACTATAACATGGTGTATAACCAGGTATACTACAGACTATAACATGGTGTATAACCAGGTCTACTACAGACTATAACATGGTGTATAACCAGGTCTACTATAGACTATAACATGGTGTATAACCAGGTCTACTACAGACTATAACATGGTGTATAACCAGGTCTACTACAGACTATAACATGGTGTATAACCAGGTCTACTACAGACTATAACATGGTGTATAACCAGGTCTACTACAGACTATAACATGATGTATAACCAGGTCTACTACAGACTATTACATGGTGTATAACCAGGTCTACTATAGACTATAACATGGTGTATAACCAGGTCTACTACAGACTATAACATGGTGTATAACCAGGTCTACTATAGACTATAACATGGTGTATAACCAGGTCTACTACAGACTATAACATGGTGTATAACCAGATCTACTATAGACTATAACATGGTGTATAGACAGGTCTACTACAGACTATAACATGGTGTATAACCAGGTCTACCACAGACTATAACATGGTGTATAACCAGGTCTACTATAGACTATAACATGGTGTATAGACAGGTCTACTATAGACTATAACATGGTGTACAGACAGGTCTACTACAGACTATAACATGGTGTATAACCAGGTCTACTATAGACTATAACATGGTGTATAACCAGGTCTACTACAGACTATAACATGGTGTATAACCAGGTCTACTACAGACTATAACATGGTGTATAACCAGGTCTACTACAGACTATAACATGGTGTATAACCAGGTCTACTACAGACTATAACATGGTGTATACCAGGTCTACTACAGACTATAACATGGTGTATAACCAGGTCTACTATAGACTATAACATGGTGTATAACCAGGTCTACTACAGACTATAACATGGTGTATAACCAGGTATACTACAGACTATAACATGGTGTATAACCAGGTCTACTACAGACTATAACATGGTGTATAACCAGGTCTACTACAGACTATAACATGGTGTATAACCAGGTCTACTACAGACTATAACATGGTGTATAACCAGGTCTACTACAGACTATAACATGATGTATAACCAGGTCTACTACAGACTATAACATGATGTATAACCAGGTCTACTACAGACTATTACATGGTGTATAACCAGGTCTACTATAGACTATAACATGGTGTATAACCAGGTCTACTACAGACTATAACATGGTGTATAATCAGGTCTACTATAGACTATAACATGGTGTATAACCAGGTCTACTACAGACTATAACATGGTGTATAACCAGGTCTACTATAGACTATAACATGGTGTATAGACAGGTCTACTACAGACTATAACATGGTGTATAACCAGGTCTACCAAAGACTATAACATGGTGTATAACCAGGTCTACTATAGACTATAACATGGTGTATAGACAGGTGTACTATAGACTATAACATGGTGTAGAGACAGGTCTACTACAGACTATAACATGGTGTATAACCAGGTTTACTATAGACTATAACATGGTGTAAAACCAGGTCTACTACAGACTATAACATGGTGTATAACCAGGTCTACTATAGACTGTAACATGGTGTATAACCAGGTCTACTACAGACTATAACATGGTGTATAACCAGGTCTACTACAGACTATAACATGATGTATAACCAGGTCTACTACAGACTATAACATGGTGTATAACCAGGTCTACTACAGACTATAACATGATGTATAACCAGGTCTACTACAGACTATAACATGGTGTATAACCAGGTCTACTACAGACTATAACATGGTGTATAACCAGGTCTACTACAGACTATAACATGGTGTATAACCAGGTCTACTACAGACTATAACATGGTGTATAACCAGGTCTACTACAGACTATAACATGGTGTATAACCAGGTCTACTACAGACTATAAGATGATGTATAACCAGGTCTACTACAGACTTAACATGGTGTATAACCAGGTCTACTACAGACTATAACATGGTGTATAACCAGGTCTACTACAGACTATAACATGGTGTATAACCAGGTCTACTACAGACTATAACATGATGTATAACCAGGTCTACTACAGACTATAACATGGTGTATAACCAGGTCTACTACAGACTATAACATGGTGCATAGGTCTACTATAGACCATAACATGGTGTATAACCAGGTCTACTACAGACTATAACATGGTGTATAACCAGGTCTACTACAGACTATAACATGGTGTATAACCAGGTCTACTACAGACTATAACATGGTGTATAACCAGGTCTACTACAGGACTATAACATGGTGTATAACCAGTCTACTACAAGACTATAACATGGTGTATAACCAGGTCTACTATAGACTATAACATGTGTATAACCAGGTCTACTACAGACTATAACATGGTGTATAACCAGGTCTACTACAGACTATAAATGGTGTATAGCCAGGTCTACTACAGACTATAACCATGGTGTATAACCAGGTCTACTACAGACTATAACATGGTGTATAACCAGGTCTACTACAGACTATAACATGGGTACCGGCAGGTCTACTACAGACTCTAAACCTGGTGTATAACCAGGTCTACTACAGGACTATAAAATGGTGTATATAACCAGGTCTACTATAGACTATACATGGTGTATAACCAGGTCTACTACCGACTATAACATGGTGTATAACCAGGCTCTATACAGACTAATAACATGGTGTTATAACCAGGTCTACTATAGACTATAACATGGGTGTATATAACCAGGTCTACTACAGGAACTATAACATGGTGTATAACCAGGTCTACTACAGACTATAACATGGTGTATAACCAGGTCTACTACAGACTATAACATGGGGTATAACCAGGTCTACTACAGACTATAACATGATGTATAACCAGGTCTACTACAGACTATAACATTATGTATAACCAGGTCTACTACAGACTATTACATGGTGTATAACCAGGTCTACTATAGACTATAACATGGTGTATAACCAGGTCTACTACAGACTATAACATGGTGTATAACCAGGTCTACTATAGACTATAACATGGTGTATAACCAGGTCTACTACAGACTATAACATGGTGTATAACCAGGTCAACTATAGACTATAACATGGTATATATACAGGTCTACTACAGACTATAACATGGTGTATAACCAGGTCTACCACAGACTATAACATGGTGTATAACCAGGTCTACTATAGACTATAACATGGTGTATAGACAGGTCTACTATAGACTATAACATGGGTGTACAGACAGTCTACTACAGACTATAACATGGTGTATAACCAGGTATACTATAGACTATAACATGGTGTATAACCAGGTCTACTACAGACTATAACATGGTGTATAACCAGGTCTACTACAGACTATAACATGGTGTATAACCAGGTCTACTACAGACTATAACATGATGTATAACCAGGTCTACTACAGACTATAATATGGTGTATAACCAGGTCTAGCTACAGACTATACATGGTGTAATAACCAGGTCTACACAGACTATAACATGATGTATAACCAGGTCTACTACAGACTATAACATGGTGTATAACCAGGTCTACTACAGACAGAACATGGTGTAAACCAGGTCTACTACAGACTATAACATGGTGTATAACCATGGTCTACTACCGACTATAACATGATTTATAACCAGGTCTACTACAGACTATAACATGGTGTATAAACCGGGTCTACTACAGACTATAACATGGTGTAATGAACCAGGTCTACTACAGACTATAACATGGTGTATAACCAGGTCTACTACAAACTATAACATGGTGTATAACCAGGTCTACTACAGACTATAACATGGTGTATAACCAGGTCTACTACAGACTATAACATGGTGTATAACCAGGTCTACCACAGACTATAACATGGTGTATAACCAGGTCTACTACAGACTATAACATGGTGTATAACCAGGTCTACTACAGACTATAACAGGGTGTATAACCAGGTCTACTACAGACTATTACATGGTGTATAACCAGGTCTACTACAGACTATAACATGGTGTATAGCCAGGTCTACTACAGACTATAACATGGTGTATAACCAGTCTACTACGACTATAACATGGTGTATAACCAGGTCTACTACAGACTATAACATGGTGTACAGGCAGGTCTACTACAGACTATAACATGATGTATAACCAGGTCTACTACAGACTATAACATGGTGTATAACCAGGTCTACTACAGACTATAACATGGTGTATAACCAGGTCTACTACAGACTATAACGTGATGTATAACCAGGTCTACTACAGACTATAACATGGTGTATAACCAGGTCTACTACAGACTATAACATGGTGTATAACCAGGTCTACTACAGACTATAACATGGTGTATAACCAGGTCTACTATAGACTATAACATGGTGTATAACCAGGTCTACTACAGACTATAACATGGTGTATAACCAGGTCTACTACAGACTATAACAGGTTGTATAACCAGGTCTACTACAGACTATAACATGGGGTATAACCAGGTCTACTACAGACTATAACATGATGTATAACCAGGTCTACTACAGACTATAACATGATGTATAACCAGGTCTACTACAGACTATAACATGGTGTATAACCAGGTCTACTACAGACTATAACATGGTGTACAGGCAGGTCTACTACAGACTATAACATGGTGTATAACCAGGTCTACTACAGACTATAACATGGTGTATAACCAGGTCTACTATAGACTATAACATGGTTTATAACCAGGTCTACTACAGACTATAACATGGTGTATAACCAGGTCTACTACAGACTATAACATGGTGCATAGGTCTACTATAGACTATAACATGGTGTATAACCAGGTCTACTACAGACTATAACATGGTGTATAACCAGGTCTACTACAGACTATAACATGGTGTATAACCAGGTCTACTATAGACTATAACATGGTGTATAACCAGGTCTACTACAGACTATAACATGGTGTATAACCAGGTCTACTACAGACTATAACATGGTGTATAACCAGGTCTACTACAGACTATAACATGGTGTATACCAGGTCTACTACAGACTATAACATGGTGTATAACCAGGTCTACTACAGAACTAAATGGTGTATAACCAGGTCTACTACAGACTATAACATGGTGTATAACCAGTTCTACTACAGACTATAACATGGTGTATAACCAGGTCTACTACAGACTATAACATGGTGTATAACCAGGTCTACTACAGACTATAACATGGTGTATAACCAGGTCTACTACAGACTATAACAGGGTGTATAACCAGGTCTACTACAGACTATTACATGGTGTATAACCGGGTCTACTACAGACTATAACATGGTGTATAGCCAGGTCTACTACAGACTATAACTGGTGTATAACCAGGTCTACTACAGACTATAACATGGTGTATAACCAGGTCTACTACAGACTATACATGGTGTACAGGCAGGTCTACTACAGACTATAACTGATGTAAAACCAGGTCTACTACAGACTATAACATGGTGTATAACCAGGTCTACTACAGACTATAACATGGTGTATACCAGGTCTACTACAGACTATAACATGATGTATAACCAGGTCTACTACAGACTATAACATGGTGTATAACCAGGTCTACTACAGACTATAACATGGTGTATAACCAGGTCTACTACAGACTATAACATGGTGTATAACCAGGTCTACTATAGACTATAACATGGTGTAAACCAGGTCTACTACAGACTATAACATGGTGTATAACCAGGTCAACTATAGACTATAACATGGTGATAGACAGGTCTACTACAGACTATAACATGGTGTATAACCAGGTCTACCACAGACTATAACATGGTGTATAACCAGGTCTACTATAGACTATAACATGGTGTATAGACAGGTCTACTATAGACTATAACATGGTGTTCAGACAGGTCTACTACAGACTATAACATGGTGTATAACCAGGTATACTATAGACTATAACATGGTGTATAACCAGGTCTACTACAGACTATAACATGGTGTATAACCAGGTCTACTACAGACTATAACATGGTGTATAACCAGGTCTACTACAGACTATAACATGATGTATAACCAGGTCTACTACAGACTATAATATGGTGTATAACCAGGTCTACTACAGACTATAACATGGTGTATAACCAGGTCTACTACACACTATAACATGATGTATAACCAGGTCTACTACAGACTATAACATGGTGTATAACCAGGTCTACTACAGACTATAACATGGTGTATAACCAGGTCTACTACAGACTATAACATGGTGTATAACCAGGTCTACTACAGACTATAACATGATGTATAACCAGGTCTACTACAGACTATAACATGGTGTATAACCAGGTCTACTACAGACTATAACATGGTGTATAACCAGGTCTACTTACAGACTATAACATGGTGTATAACCAGGTCTACTATAGACTATAACATGGTGTATAACCAGGTCTACTACAGACTATAACATGGTGTATAACCAGGTCTACTACAGACATAACATGGTGTATAACCAGGTCTACTACAGACTATAACATGGGGTATAACCAGGTTACTACCGCCTATAAACATTGATGTATAACCAGGTCTAACTACGAGACTCTAACATTGATGTATACCAGGTATACTACAGACTATTACATGGTGTATAACCAGGTCTCATATAGACTATAACATGGTGTATAACCAGGTCTACTACAGACTATAACATGTGTATAACCAGGTCTACTATAGACTATACATGGTTGTATCAACCAGGTTCTACTTACAGGACTCTATAACATGGTGTATAACCAGGTCAACTATAGACTATAACATGGTGTATATACAGGTCTACTACAGACTATAACATGGTGTATAACCAGGTCTACCACAGACTATAACATGGTGTATAACCAGGTCTACTATAGACTATAACATGGTGTATAGACAGGTCTACTATAGACTATAACATGGTGTACAGAACAGGTCTACTACAGACTATAACATGGTGTATAACCAGGTATACTATAGACTATAACATGGTGTTAACAGGTCTACTACGACTATAACAGGATGTAACCGTCTACACGACTATAACATGGTGTATAACCAGGGTCTACTACAGACTATAACATGGTGTATAACCAGGTCTACTACAGACTATAACATGATGTAAACCAGGTCTACTACAGACTATAACTATGGTGTATAACCAGGTTCTACTACAGACTATAAACATGGTGTATAACCAGGTCTACTACAGACTAACATGGTGTGATAACCATGGTCTAGACTATCACCTGGATGATAACCAGGTCTACTACAGACTATAACATGGTGTATACCAGGTCTACTACAGACTATAACATGGTGTATAACCAGGTCTACTACAGACTATAACATGGTGTATAACCAGGTCTACTACAGACTATAACATGGTGTATAACCAGGTCTACTACAGACTATAAACAGGGTGTATAACCAGGTCTACTACAGACTATTACATGGTGTATAACCAGGTCTACTACAGACTATAACATGGTGTATAGCCAGGTCTACTACAGACTATAACATGGTGTATAACCAGGTCTACTACAGACTATAACATGGTGTATAACCAGGTCTACTACAGACTATAACATGGTGTACAGGTAGGTCTACTACAGGACTATAACATGATGTATAACCAGGTCTACTACAGACTATAACATGGTGTATAACCAGGTCTACTACAAACTATAACATGATGTATAACCAGGTCTACTACAGACTATAACATGGTGTATAACCAGGTCTACTACAGACTATAACATGGTGTATAACCAGGTCTACTATAGACTATAACATGGTGTATAACCAGGTCTACTACAGACTATAACATGGTGTATAACCAGGTCTACTACAGACTATAACATGGTGTACAGGCAGGTCTACTACAGACTATAACATGATGTATAACCAGGTCTACTACAGACTATAACATGGTGTATAACCAGGTCTACTACAGACTATAACATGATGTATAACCAGGTCTACTACAGACTATAACATGATGTATAACCAGGTCTACTACAGACTATTACATGGTGTATAACCAGGTCTACTATAGACTATAACATGGTGTATAACCAGGTCTACTACAGACTATAACATGGTGTATAACCAGGTCTACTATAGACTATAACATGGTGTATAACCAGGTCTACTACAGACTATAACATGGTGTATAACCAGGTCAACTATAGACTATAACATGGTGTATAGACAGGTCTACTACAGACTATAACATGGTGTATAACCAGGTCTACCACAGACTATAACATGGTGTATAACCAGGTCTACTATAGACTATAACATGGTGTATAGACAGGTCTACTATAGACTATAACATGGTGTACAGACAGGTCTACTACAGACTATAACATGGTGTATAACCAGGTATACTATAGACTATAACATGGTGTATAACCAGGTCTACTACAGACTATAACATGGTGTATAACCAGGTCTACTACAGACTATAACATGGTGTATAACCAGGTCTACTACAGACTATAACATGATGTATAACCAGGTCTACTACAGACTATAATATGGTGTATAACCAGGTCTACTACAGACTATAACATGGTGTATAACCAGGTCTACTACAGACTATAACATGATGTATAACCAGGTCTACTACAGACTATAACATGGTGTATAACCAGGTCTACTACAGACTATAACATGGTGTATAACCAGGTCTACTACAGACTATAACATGGTGTATAACCAGGTCTACTATAGACTATAACATGGTGTATAACCAGGTCTACTACAGACTATAACATGGTGTATAACCAGGTCTACTACAGACTATAACATGGTGTATAACCAGGTCTACTACAGACTATAACATGGGGTATAACCAGGTCTACTACAGACTATAACATGATGTATAACCAGGTCTACTACAGACTATAACATGATGTATAACCAGGTCTACTACAGACTATTACATGGTGTATAACCAGGTCTACTATAGACTATAACATGGTGTATAACCAGGTCTACTACAGACTATAACATGGTGTATAACCAGGTCTACTATAGACTATAACATGGTGTATAACCAGGTCTACTACAGACTATAACATGGTGTATAACCAGGTCAACTATAGACTATAACATGGTGTATATACAGGTCTACTACAGACTATAACATGGTGTATAACCAGGTCTACCACAGACTATAACATGGTGTATAACCAGGTCTACTATAGACTATAACATGGTGTATAGACAGGTCTACTATAGACTATAACATGGTGTACAGACAGGTCTACTACAGACTATAACATGGTGTATAACCAGGTATACTATAGACTATAACATGGTGTATAACCAGGTCTACTACAGACTATAACATGGTGTATAACCAGGTCTACTACAGACTATAACATGGTGTATAACCAGGTCTACTACAGACTATAACATGATGTATAACCAGGTCTACTACAGACTATAATATGGTGTATAACCAGGTCTACTACAGACTATAACATGGTGTATAACCAGGTCTACTACAAACTATAACATGGTGTATAACCAGGTCTACTACAGACTATAACATGGTGTATTACCAGGTCTACTACAGACTATAACATGGTGTATAACCAGGTCTACTACAGACTATAACATGGTGTATAACCAGGTCTACTACAGACTATAACATGGTGTATAACCAGGTCTACTACAGACTATAACAGGGTGTATAACCAGGTCTACTACAGACTATTACATGGTGTATAACCAGGTCTACTACAGACTATAACATGGTGTATAGCCAGGTCTACTACAGACTATAACATGGTGTATAACCAGGTCTACTACAGACTATAACATGGTGTATAACCAGGTCTACTACAGACTATAACATGGTGTACAGGTAGGTCTACTACAGACTATAACATGATGTATAACCAGGTCTACTACAGACTATAACATGGTGTATAACCAGGTCTACTACAAACTATAACATGATGTATAACCAGGTCTACTACAGACTATAACATGGTGTATAACCAGGTCTACTACAGACTATAACATGATGTATAACCAGGTCTACTATAGACTATAACATGGTGTATAACCAGGTCTACTACAGACTATAACATGGTGTATAACCAGGTCTACTACAGACTATAACATGGTGTACAGGCAGGTCTACTACAGACTATAACATGATGTATAACCAGGTCTACTACAGACTATAACATGGGGTATAACCAGGTCTACTACAGACTATAACATGATGTATAACCAGGTCTACTACAGACTATAACATGATGTATAACCAGGTCTACTACAGACTATTACATGGTGTATAACCAGGTCTACTATAGACTATAACATGGTGTATAACCAGGTCTACTACAGACTATAACATGGTGTATAACCAGGTCTACTATAGACTATAACATGGTGTATAACCAGGTCTACTACAGACTATAACATGGTGTATAACCAGGTCAACTATAGACTATAACATGGTGTATAGACAGGTCTACTACAGACTATAACATGGTGTATAACCAGGTCTACCACAGACTATAACATGGTGTATAACCAGGTCTACTATAGACTATAACATGGTGTATAGACAGGTCTACTATAGACTATAACATGGTGTACAGACAGGTCTACTACAGACTATAACATGGTGTATAACCAGGTATACTATAGACTATAACATGGTGTATAACCAGGTCTACTACAGACTATAACATGGTGTATAACCAGGTCTACTACAGACTATAACATGGTGTATAACCAGGTCTACTACAGACTATAACATGATGTATAACCAGGTCTACTACAGACTATAATATGGTGTATAACCAGGTCTACTACAGACTATAACATGGTGTATAACCAGGTCTACTACAGACTATAACATGATGTATAACCAGGTCTACTACAGACTATAACATGGTGTATAACCAGGTCTACTACAGACTATAACATGGTGTATAACCAGGTCTACTACAGACTATAACATGGTGTATAACCAGGTCTACTACAGACTATAACATGATGTATAACCAGGTCTACTACAGACTATAACATGGTGTATAACCAGGTCTACTATAGACTATAACATGGTGTATAGACAGGTCTACTATAGACTATAACATGGTGTACAGACAGGTCTACTACAGACTATAACATGGTGTATAACCAGGTCTACTATAGACTATAACATGGTGTATAGACAGGTCTACTATAGACTATAACATGGTGTACAGACAGGTCTACTACAGACTATAACATGGTGTATAACCAGGTCTACTACAGACTATAACATGGTGTATAACCAGGTCTACTACAGACTATAACATGGTGTATAACCAGGTCTACTACAGACTATAACATGATGTATAACCAGGTCTACTACAGACTATAATATGGTGTATAACCAGGTCTACTACAGACTATAACATGGTGTATAACCAGGTCTACTACAAACTATAACATGGTGTATAACCAGGTCTACTACAGACTATAACATGGTGTATTACCAGGTCTACTACAGACTATAACATGGTGTATAACCAGGTCTACTACAGACTATAACATGGTGTATAACCAGGTCTACTACAGACTATAACATGGTGTATAACCAGGTCTACTACAGACTATAACAGGGTGTATAACCAGGTCTACTACAGACTATTACATGGTGTATAACCAGGTCTACTACAGACTATAACATGGTGTATAGCCAGGTCTACTACAGACTATAACATGGTGTATAACCAGGTCTACTACAGACTATAACATGGTGTATAACCAGGTCTACTACAGACTATAACATGGTGTACAGGTAGGTCTACTACAGACTATAACATGATGTATAACCAGGTCTACTACAGACTATAACATGGTGTATAACCAGGTCTACTACAAACTATAACATGATGTATAACCAGGTCTACTACAGACTATAACATGGTGTATAACCAGGTCTACTACAGACTATAACATGATGTATAACCAGGTCTACTATAGACTATAACATGGTGTATAACCAGGTCTACTACAGACTATAACATGGTGTATAACCAGGTCTACTACAGACTATAACATGGTGTACAGGCAGGTCTACTACAGACTATAACATGATGTATAACCAGGTCTACTACAGACTATAACATGGGGTATAACCAGGTCTACTACAGACTATAACATGATGTATAACCAGGTCTACTACAGACTATAACATGATGTATAACCAGGTCTACTACAGACTATTACATGGTGTATAACCAGGTCTACTATAGACTATAACATGGTGTATAACCAGGTCTACTACAGACTATAACATGGTGTATAACCAGGTCTACTATAGACTATAACATGGTGTATAACCAGGTCTACTACAGACTATAACATGGTGTATAACCAGGTCAACTATAGACTATAACATGGTGTATAGACAGGTCTACTACAGACTATAACATGGTGTATAACCAGGTCTACCACAGGACTATAACATGGTGTATAACCAGGTCTACTATAGACTATAACATGGTGTATAGACAGGTCTACTATAGACTATAACATGGTGTACAGACAGGTCTACTACAGACTATAACATGGTGTATAACCAGGTATACTATAGACTATAACATGGTGTATAACCAGGTCTACTACAGACTATAACATGGTGTATAACCAGGTCTACTACAGACTATAACATGGTGTATAACCAGGTCTACTACAGACTATACCATGATGTATAACCAGGTCTACTACAGACTATAATATGGTGTATAACCAGGTCTACTACAGACTATAACATGGTGTATAACCAGGTCTACTACAGACTATAACATGATGTATAACCAGGTCTACTACAGACTATAACATGGTGTATAACCAGGTCTACTACAGACTATAACATGGTGTATAACCAGGTCTACTACAGACTATAACATGGTGTATAACCAGGTCTACTACAGACTATAACATGATGTATAACCAGGTCTACTACAGACTATAACATGGTGTATAACCAGGTCTACTACAGACTATAACATTGTGTATAACCAGGTCTACTACAGACTATAACATGGTGTATAACCAGGTCTACTACAGACTATAACATGATGTATAACCAGGTCTACTACAGACTATAACATGGTGTATAACCAGGTCTACTACAGACTATAACATGATGTATAACCAGGTCTACTATAGACTATAACATGGTGTATAACCAGGTCTACTACAGACTATAACATGGTGTATAGCCAGGTCTACTACAAACTATAACATGATGTATAACCAGGTCTACTACAGACTATAACATGGTGTATAACCAGGTCTACTACAGACTATAACATGATGTATAACCAGGTCTACTACAGACTATAACATGGTGTATAACCAGGTCTACTATAGACTATAACATGGTGTATAACCAGGTCTACTACAGACTATAACATGGTGTATAACCAGGTCTACTACAGACTATAACATGGTGTATAACCAGGTCTACTACAGACTATAACATGGGGTATAACCAGGTCTACTACAGACTATAACATGATGTATAACCAGGTCTACTACAGACTATAACATGATGTATAACCAGGTCTACTACAGACTATTACATGGTGTATAACCAGGTCTACTATAGACTATAACATGGTGTATAACCAGGTCTACTACAGACTATAACATGGTGTATAACCAGGTCTACTATAGACTATAACATGGTGTATAACCAGGTCTACTACAGACTATAACATGGTGTATAACCAGGTCAACTATAGACTATAACATGGTGTATAGACAGGTCTACTACAGACTATAACATGGTGTATAACCAGGTCTACCACAGACTATAACATGATGTATAACCAGGTCTACTACAGACTATAACATGATGTATAACCAGGTCTACTATAGACTATAACATGGTGTATAACCAGGTCTACTACAGACTATAACATGGTGTATAACCAGGTCTACTACAGACTATAACATGGTGTATAACCAGGTCTACTACAGACTATAACATGGTGTATAACCAGGTCTACTACAGACTATAACATGGTGTATAACCAGGTCTACTACAGACTATAACATGGTGTATAACCAGGTCTACTACAGACTATAACATGGTGTATAGGTCTACTACAGACTATAACATGATGTATAACCCGGCCTTCTTTAGATCAACTCATATGCTGTTCTTCCTAAATAAATGTTCTTCATGTCATGATGTTTCTTTTGAATATCTTCTAAAACTAAATAAACAATGTATTGTGATGACGTATATTAAATTGATTTATTATACTTACTTATTAAATGTAGATTTTCCGAAGGCGTACATCAGCGGCAATGTGGAGGTCTGGAGATGCTGAAGATGTTGAAGTTAATTAACGGGCATTTACCATTAGGCTGGCAATAAAAAGGCCGGACCAAATTTTATGACTTCCTCTTAGAGTCCACTTGGAGTTACTTTCACTGATTCACCAGACCCCAGCCACTTCTCCACCCAACCTGACAACACATATTGATTATCCAGAATAAAAGGATCCATTTTGCTTTACAAATCTCACTTCCACTGGGCCAGAATCATCTTTGCCATCATTGGGACAAAGCCTGAACTCAGCGGTCTTCACGGCATCGCAGGTAATTCATTCTCAATCTCCTGAGATTCAATTTATGAGCTACCAGAGTATATTGGGTTTTTTTGTACTTGAAGGCAATCTTCCTCGCCACACTGCTTCCCTCTACACTCAGGTCCTTTCCTCACTACACTGCTTCCCTCTACACTCAGGTCCTTTCCTCACCACACTGCTTCCCTCTACACTCAGGTCCTTTCCTCACTACACTGCTTCCCTCTACACTCAGGTCCTTTCCTCACTACACTGCTTCCCTCTACACTCAGGTCCTTTCCTCACTACACTGCTTCCCTCTACACTCAGGTCCTTTCCTCACCACACTGCTTCCCTCTACACTCAGGTCCTTTCCTCACCACACTGCTTCCCTCTACACTCAGGTCCTTTCCTCACTACACTGCTTCCCTCTACACTCAGGTCCTTTCCTCACCACACTGCTTCCCTCTACACTCAGGTCCTTTCCTCACTACACTGCTTCCCTCTACACTCAGGTCCTTTCCTCACTACACTGCTTCCCTCTACACTCAGGTCCTTTCCTCACCACACTGCTTCCCTCTACACTCAGGTCCTTTCCTCACTACACTGCTTCCCTCTACACTCAGGTCCTTTCCTCACCACACTGCTTCCCTCTACACTCAGGTCCTTTCCTCACTACACTGCTTCCCTCTACACTCAGGTCCTTTCCTCACCACACTGCTTCCCTCTACACTCAGGTCCTTTCCTCACCACACTGCTTCCCTCTACACTCAGGTCCTTTCCTCACCACACTGCTTCCCTCTACACTCAGGTCCTTTCCTCGCTACACTGCTTCCCTCTACACTCAGGTCCTTTCCTCACCACACTGCTTCCCTCTACACTCAGGTCCTTTCCTCACTACACTGCTTCCCTCTACACTCAGGTCCTTTCCTCACCACACTGCTTCCCTCTACACTCAGGTCCTTTCCTCACCACACTGCTTCCCTCTACACTCAGGTCCTTTCCTCACCACACTGCTTCCCTCTACACTCAGGTCCTTTCCTCACCACACTGCTTCCCTCTACACTCAGGTCCTTTCCTCACCACACTGCTTCCCTCTACACTCAGGTCCTTTCCTCACCACACTGCTTCCCTCTACACTCAGGTCCTTTCCTCACCACACTGCTTCCCTCTACACTCAGGTCCTTTCCTCACTACACTGCTTCCCTCTACACTCAGGTCCTTTCCTCACCACACTGCTTCCCTCTACACTCAGGTCCTTTCCTCGCCACACTGCTTCCCTCTACACTCAGGTCCTTTCCTCACTACACTGCTTCCCTCTACACTCAGGTCCTTTCCTCACCACACTGCTTCCCTCTACACTCAGGTCCTTTCCTCACCACACTGCTTCCCTCTACACTCAGGTCCTTTCCTCACCACACTGCTTCCCTCTACACTCAGGTCCTTTCCTCACTACACTGCTTCCCTCTACACTCAGGTCCTTTCCTCACCAGGTATGCTCGGCTCAGTGCATAAGCGATGTGCATCTCCTTTCCTGGTTTGTATGTCACATGTAGACTGTATCTCTGTAGTCTCCTCAGCGTTCTCTACAGTCTGCCTGGTGCTTTCTGGAGCGACTTCTTGAAGATTGTTTCTTAGGGTTTGTGGTCTGACTCCACCTGGATCTGGTTTCCATACAGGTGTTGATGAAACTTCTCACAGCCGTACGCTATCGTCAGTAGCTCTTTTTCAGTTTGAGCGTCTCTCTTTCGACAGTCTGTGAGGGATCTTGACCCGTATGCGATTGGTTGACCATCTTGTAGGATCACAGCTCCCAAGCCTTCTCTAAGCTTGCATCTACAGATACTGTCACAGTTTTTTCTTCTTCACATCGTTGTACTTTAACGCATTGCTGACAAGTGTTTTCAAGCTCTTGAAGCTTTATTTCCTGTGAAGACTCCAAGTGCCACTGAACGTCTCCTTCCAGCAGTTGCCTCAGTGGTACGCTGACATCTGAGAGATTTGGGATGAACATTGTGATATACTGCAACCCATGAACCTCTGAAGTGCTGCTTTTGTCCTCTGGCTCTGGCATTTTTAGTTTTGCTCTGACCTTTTGGGAGTCTGGTTTCAGGCCTTCTTTGCTTAACACATGTCCAATGTAGCGAATTTCTGTCATTCTGATTTTAAACTTGTCCTTATTCAGTTTCAAGTTGACGCTTCTCAGTCTGTCTAGTAGCTGTCTCAGTCTCCGGGCAGGCTGCTCTGTGTCATCACCTCAGACAAGAATGTCAACCACGATGTTTACGACACCTTCCAGACCTTCCAAATGCTGGGCGAGGCACCTCTGGAACACCTCTGGAGCGGGATGCGATTCTGAACGGCAGTCTCTTAAATGAATACCTCCCAAACGGCGTATTGAACGTGCAGAGTCGGGAGCTCTCTTCATCCAGTTGGATTTGCCAGAATCCTTGGTTTGTATCAACAACTGAAAATACCTTGGTGTTAGGTATTTCAGCAACTACCACTTTAATGGTACATAAAGGACCATGTTCTCTCTTGATGGCTTTGTTTAGATCGGGTGGTTCCATGCATACCCGTATTTTGTTTGGCTTCACGATTGTCGCGAAGGTTTTTACCCATTCAGGAGGCTCAGTCTGCCTGACGACAACATCTATGTTTTTCATTGCATTTCAGTTCCTTTTCCAGTTTTTATTTTAGTGCTACAGGCATTTTTCTGGGTGAGTGAACCACTGGTGGGACTTCTGGGTCAATTTGTATGTGATGAACTACAGGAGCACTTCTAGGTCCTGTGAATAAATCTTCATATTTACTCAAAATGTCCGTCTCTGTGCTTTGTTCATATTCATTCAAAATGTCCGTGTCTGTGCTTTGTTTCAAGCTTGAATATTCTCTGTATTAAACCCATTTGCAGACAAGCTGATCTTCCAAGTATTACAGGGGGCATCTTGTTCTATCACTTGAAATTCCAGTTCAAACCACTTTCTCTTTGTATTTGACATTTGAGTGTTTTCTTGCCTTTTGGCTCCATCTGGTGGCCAGAATATGGCACAAGCTTGCAGTTGGATTTTTGCATGGAATCACCATTCACTTTCACTTTCAGCGTTTTCAAGTCTCTCACAGACAAGATGTTACACTCGGCTCCTGTATCCAGCTTAACAGGACGTTGGTGATTGTTTCCGTCCAGTGCTCTTTCTCAGTATTTGTCTCGTTGCCGAGCTACATGCTGTACATGTCCTCATTTCCTGCTGTCATTTGCCTGTCAATGCTGTGAATCCTGCACTTTTCTGTCCGTGTGCGTGAGGAGCACATTTTGGCGTAATATTTTTTTCTGTAACATGCTTTGTATATCTGACCGTATGCTGGACATTTTTGTGGTTCATGTTTGTTCCCACAATGTGAGGATTCTCCCTGCGACCTCCTTTTTTTTTACAAGCTGTGTTTTCTTTTGCTTATGCACCTTGAGAACTGGCACCTCGACTTCATCATGAAGCATTTTCAGCTGGCTCACTTCACTAGCACGGAAAATGTCTATTGCTCTAGCTAGTAGGATATCTGGTTCTCTGAGTAATCTGCCTCGCACTTGGTCATTTGTGATTCCAAACACACGTCTTTCCTGTGTCTCCACACGTATGTCCCGTGTCTCCACACACACGTCTGTCCCGTGTCTCCACACACACGTCTGTCCCGTGTCTCCAAACACACGTCTGTCCCGTGTCTCCACACACACATCTGTCCCTTGTCTCCAAACACACGTCTGTCCCGTGTCTCCACACACACATCTGTCCCGTGTCTCCACACACACGTCTGTCCCGTGTCTCCACACACACATCTGTCCCGTGTCTCCAAACACACGTCTGTCCCGTGTCTCCAAACACACGTCTGTCCCGTGTCTCCACACACACGTCTGTCCCGTGTCTCAACACACACGTCTGTCCCGTGTCTCCAAACACACGTCTGTCCCGTGTCTCCAAACACACGTCTGTCCCGTGTCTCCACACACATGTCTGTCCCGTGTCTCAACACACACGTCTGTCCCGTGTCTCCACACACACGTCTGTCCCGTGTCTCCAAACACACGTCTGTCCCGTGTCTCCACACACACATCTGTCCGTGTCTCCAAACACACGTCTGTCCCGTGTCTCCACACACACATCTGTCCCGTGTCTCCACACACACGTCTGTCCCGTGTCTCCACACACACATCTGTCCCGTGTCTCCAAACACACGTCTGTCCCGTGTCTCCACACACACGTCTGTCCCGTGTCTCCACACACACGTCTGTCCCGTGTCTCCACACACACGTCTGTCCCGTGTCTCAACACACACGTCTGTCCCGTGTCTCAACACACACGTCTATCCCGTGTCTCCACACACACGTCTGTCCCGTGTCTCCAAACACACGTCTGTCCCGTGTCTCCACACACACGTCTGTCCCGTGTCTCAACACACACGTCTGTCCCGTGTCTCCACACACACGTCTGTCCCGTGTCTCCAAACACACGTCTGTCCCGTGTCTCCAAACACACGTCTGTCCCGTGTCTCCACACACACGTCTGTCCCGTGTCTCCACACACACGTCTGTCCCGTGTCTCCACACACACGTCTGTCCCGTGTCTCCACACACACCTCAGTCCTGTGTCTCCAAACACACGTCTGTCCCGTGTCTCCACACGTCTGTCCCGTGTCTCCACACACACGTCTGTCCCATGTCTCCACACACACGTCTGTCCCGTGTCTCCAAACACACGTCTGTCCCGTGTCTCCAAACACACATCTGTCCCGTGTCTTCACACACACGTCTGTCCCGTGTCTCCACACACACGTCTGTCCCGTGTCTCCACACACACGTCTGTCCCGTGTCTCCACACACACATCTGTCCCGTGTCTCCACACACACGTCTGTCCCGTGTCTCCACACACACATCTGTCCCGTGTCTCCAAACACACGTCTGTCCCGTGTCTCCACACACACGTCTGTCCCGTGTCTCCACACACACGTCTGTCCCGTGTCTCCACACACACGTCTGTCCCGTGTCTCAACACACACGTCTGTCCCGTGTCTCAACACACACGTCTATCCCGTGTCTCCACACACACGTCTGTCCCGTGTCTCCAAACACACGTCTGTCCCGTGTCTCCACACACACGTCTGTCCCGTGTCTCAACACACACGTCTGTCCCGTGTCTCCACACACACGTCTGTCCCGTGTCTCCAAACACACGTCTGTCCCGTGTCTCCAAACACACGTCTGTCCCGTGTCTCCACACACACGTCTGTCCCGTGTCTCCACACACACGTCTGTCCCGTGTCTCCACACACACGTCTGTCCCGTGTCTCCACACACACCTCAGTCCTGTGTCTCCAAACACACGTCTGTCCCGTGTCTCCACACGTCTGTCCCGTGTCTCCACACACACGTCTGTCCCATGTCTCCACACACACGTCTGTCCCGTGTCTCCAAACACACGTCTGTCCCGTGTCTCCAAACACACATCTGTCCCGTGTCTTCACACACACGTCTGTCCCGTGTCTCCACACACACGTCTGTCCCGTGTCTCCACACACACGTCTGTCCCGTGTCTCCACACACACATCTGTCCCGTGTCTCCACATGCCTGTCCCGTGTCTCCACACACACGTCTGTCCCGTTTCTCCACACACACGTCTGTCCCGTGTCTCCACACACACGTCTGTCCCGTGTCTTCACACACACGTCTGTCCCGTGTCTCCACACACACACGTCTGTCCTGTGTCTCCACACACACGTCTGTCCCGTGTCTCCACACACACACGTCTGTCCCGTGTCTCCACACACACGTCTGTCCCGTGTCTCAACACACACGTCTGTCCCGTGTCTCCACACACACGTCTGTCCCGTGTCTCCACACACACGTCTGTCCCGTGTCTCCACACACACGTCTGTCCCATGTCTCCACACACACACGTCTGTCCCGTGTCTCCACACGTCTGTCCCGTGTCTCCACACGTCTGTCCCGTGTCAGTGACTCAGTAAATGATTTAGATCTGTCACATAAGCATCAGGTGACTCTGTCCTTGTACTCATAACAAAAGATATGTCTGAGGTACGTCAGATTTGTTCTTGACTCTGTCACGTCCTGACCATAGTAAGTTGTTATTTTCTATGGTAGAGTAGGTCAGGGCTTGACAGGGGGTTTTCTAGTTTAGTTTTCTATGTTGTTATGTTCTAGTTTTGTATTTCTATGTTGGGTTGTTCTAATTTTTGTATTTGTATGTTGGGCTTTGTTTGAGATGATCTCCAATTAGAGGCAGCTGGTCATCGTTGTCTCTAATTGGAGGTCATATTTAAGTTGGTGTTTGTCCCAACTGGTTTTAATTTTGAGTAGTGTATGTTTCACCTCTGCGTCACGGTTTGTTGTTTTTTGTCATTCAGTTTATTTATGTATTGCATAGTTTCACAGTATAAATAAAATGTGGAACGACACACACGCTGCACTTTGGTCCGCTTCTCCTTACGACAACCGTGACAGACTCACAGTATGTTTCGGAAATGCTATTTTAATACGTCCAAATCATCAACATCGTCAAAATCAAAAGTAGTGAATAATTTGATTGTATAATCTTCGGCTACGTGCAGGAATGTGGCACATTTAACTTTTTCCGATTTTTCTGATATGCCATTGGTGATGATATGAAGGTGGAATTTCTGGCGCCACTCTCTCCATTATGGGGGGTGATAAGTGCCAGAATTAATTCTCGTTAACCTCTTACATCTGCTCCAATATCCAATGATGGGCGTGGCGCGAAATACAAATTCCTCTAAAATCCGAAAACTTCAATTTTTCAAAAATATGAGTATTTTACAGCTATTTAAAGACAAGACTCTCGTTAATCTAACCACACTGTCCGATTTCAAAAAGGCTTTACAGCGAAAGCAAAACATTAGATTATGTCAGCAGAGTACCCAGCCAGAAATAATCAGACACCCATTTTTCAAGCTAGCATATAATGTCACAAAAACCCAGAAGACAGCTAAATGCAGCACTAACCTTTGATGATCTTCATCAGATGACACACCTAGGACATTATGTTATACAATACATGCATGTTTTGTTCAATCAAGTTCATATTTATATCAAAAAACAGCTTTTTACATTAGCATGTGACGTTCAGAACTAGCATACCCGCCGCAAACTTCCGGGGAATTTACTAACAATTTACTAAATTACTCACGATAAACGTTCACAAAAAGCATAACAATTATTTTAAGAATTATAGATACAGAACTCCTCTATGCACTCGATGTGTCCGATTTTAAAATAGCTTTTCGGATGAAGCACATTTTGCAATATTCTAAGTACATAGCCCAGCCATCATGGGCTAGCTATTTAGACACCCGGCAAGTTTAGCCTTCACCAAAATCAGATTTACTATAAGAAAAATGGTCTTACCTTTCCTGTTCTTCATCAGAATGCACTCCCAGGACTTCTACTTCAATAACAAATGTTGGTTTGGTCCCAAATAATCCATCGTTATATCCAAACAGCGGCGTTTTGTTCGTGCGTTCTAGACACTATCCCAATGGTAAATCAGGGTCGTGCGCATGGCACATTTCGTGACAAAAAAATTCTAAATATTCCATTACCGTACTTCGAAGCATGTCAACCGCTGTTTAAAATCCATTTTTATGCAATTTATCTCGTAACAAAGCGATAATATTCCGACCGGGAATCTGCGTTTCGGTAAAAAGAGGGAAAAACAGAAAGGCGGGGGCGGCCAGTGCACGCGCCTAGGCCTTTTGTCTGCTGATAGACCACTTAGCAAAAGCGCTCATATGTTTCAGCCAGGGCTTTGAATTACGTCATTCAGGTTTTTCCCGGGCTCTGAGAGCCCATTGGAGCCGTAGGAAGTGTCACGTAACAGCAGAGATCCTTTGTAATGAATAGAGATGACAAAGAAGGGCAAGAAATGGTCAGACAGGGTACTTCCTGTACAGAATCTTCTCACGTTTTGGCCTGCCAAATGAGTTCTGTTATACTCACAGACACCATTCAAACAGTTTTAGAAACTTTGGAGTGTTTTCTATCCAAAGCTAATAATTATATGCATATTCTAGTTTCTGGGCAGGACTAATAATCAGATTAAATCGGGTACGTTTTTTATCCAGCCGTGAAAATACTGCCCCCTAGCCATAAGAGGTTAAGCTACTGATACCTACCCTCAAGTCACCTAACGTCTTCCTAGCACCATAAAATACCGCCATGAATTAACATGGACTGTCAAAATTTTTCTAAGGCATCAAAACGCTGATGTGTTCACGTCACGTTCATGTCAAGTGACACGTACACGTCATGTAGATGTAGTGTTCACGTCGTGTAACGTGGCACTGACACGTCACGTATCAGTTTGCTTGTAAGTTTATTATGAAAGATCTTACCATGAACGTCTTAAAAACGTCTACATGTGCATGATTTTGTCAAAAATGTTTTTCATTGCCAGAGTAATCTAATCAATTTCATTTGTCGATTTAGCTAAAATAGGCCTTTCACCTCAATACAAAAATTATTAGGCTAGTTGATTTGCAGCTAGCCACCATTACTGTGTAGATATGCCTATTTCTCACATCAATATGGACACAATGGCTTCTTGTTGGAGGTAACCTAGGTCTCTAGTGGTGCATTCAAAACAACTCGGAAATCTCTGACTTGCAACTTCAGCGCGTTGAAGACAACTGGGAACTCGGAAAGAAACGAGCTCAGACTTGGAAAAATAGGTTTGAACGATCGTCCAACTCGGAATTCCAATTCAGAAACTCGGGCATCTTTCTCTGACCTGAAAATCACTGATGTGATGATTTGACCTAGTTTTTTCCCCAGAGTTCCCAGTTTACCAGTTTTAACAGACACAATCACTGTCACCATGCAATCCTTAGGATATACATTTCTGTGGAGATGTATAATGGTTAAAAGTAGGGCTTGAATTGAGGGGGTATGTGAGGATATAGGCCTAACCCTTGTTATAGAGATGGGCAAAAAGCATATGCTACCCCTTGTTAGCTTAGCCATAGGAAATAGCAACCAGTATTTTCACCAAACTCATGGACTACGTAGTTAACCATGTTACCTCAATATTTTGAGAGTCATATTGCACTTTTGCACGTTACGTACCTGAATTAATAGTGTAAAATAATGAGACGGAGAAATATTTGTTTTCAGTAGTAGGCAATGTCCAAGATTGAAGAAGAAAATCTCCAAGAATCTCACTAACTATCCCCATTGACGTCACAGCTCCCCCTAGTGGCAGTAATCATATACATTACTTTAAATATAAATACCTGGGAGGCCTAGAAAATGATACAAGGGATGGTTCCATAAGATAACAAACAAAATAAAAACATCAAAAATATGACCATACATATTTGTGTGTGTCACATATACACATGGCATATTCTTGGGTACCACCTTGATATCTCTGATCTGCTTGCCTCAATAAATGAATGCTAGAACATTGGTAGCCAGGATTAGTTGTTTTTATCTGGTCCCTTAATAATTGCATAACTGGGCAAGTTACACACGTTATCTTTTGTTTGCATGTGAGCATGTCTTTTTTCTGTCCATATTGAGGGATCACACATGCCTCAGCACACACACTGTAGGTCACTTTGCCTGCTTGCAAATATGTGCTAAAAGTGGGGATGTTTCATAGTATTTCTGATTATCTTAACGCCCCACCACCAATTACAATTATTATTATTTATTTTAATTACGGAGCCACCTCTGCTATATAGGCCTACACTCTGATAAACAGGTGCTATCTACAACCTAAAAGGATTCTTCCACTGTCCCCATTGGAGAACCGTCTTGGTTCCAGGTAGAACCCTTTTTAGGTTCTACCTTGGTTCCAGGTAGAACCCCTTCTGTGCCTAGGTAGGACACTTTTGGGCCTCCATTCCAGAGGGTTCAACAAATCAAATCAAATTGTATTTGTCACATACATGTGTTTATCAGGTGTTATTGCTGGTGGAGCGAAATGCACGTGCTTCTAGGTCAAACAGAGCAACAATATCTAACAAGTAATCTTTAACAATTTCACAACAAATACCTTATACACACAAATCTAAGTAAAGGAATGGAATTAAGAATATATAAATAAATACATGGAATCAAAAAAGGGTTCTCCTTTGGTGACAGCCAAACCCTCAACAAATTTAAATCAAATCAAAGTTTATTTGTCACGTGCGCTGAATACGTGTAGACCTTGCAGTGAAATGCTTACTTACAGGCTCTAACCAATAGTGCAAAAAAGGTATTAGGTGAACAATAGGTAGGTAAAGAAATAAAACAACAGTAAAAAGACAGGCTATATACAGTAGCGAGGCTATAAAAAGTAGCGAGGCTACATACAGACACCGGTTAGTCAGGCTGATTGAGGTAGTATGTACATGTAGATATGGTTAAAGTGACTATGCATATATGATGAACAGAGAGTAGCAGTAGCGTAAAAGAGGAGGTGGCGGGTGGTGGGTGGCGCACCACACACACACACACACACACACACACACACACACACACACACACACACACACACACACACACACACACACACACACACACACACACACACACACACATGCACAGTATTATGAATTGAATTGCGGTTTATTTGGTAGCATTTCGTAGTGTGACTGATTTTACTAATTGCATTAGTACTGTACAAGGTTAGAGGTGCGCCTCGGGCTTCCAGAGGGGAGACCTGAGGTCAACTTACCCCCGCCCCACTCCCCATCTCGTACTTCTGAGTGGGAGACCTTCCCAGGCAGTAGCCTGCCTAGCTCACAAACTAGAATCAGGGCGCCCACTCCGACAAGGTTAATTGACCCACAGTCCTACACGGTGACATGATATCATTGACGTGACGTGCAAATGAGTGACAGAACACCGATCGCGCAAATGTCACCATTCCAAATGTTTTGGTGCGGGTGCCCCGTGCCGCCACAGGCAAGATGCCACCCTGGGCGGCTGCCCATGTCGCCTATACCTAAATCTGCCACTGCACACACACCCACACACACACACACACACACACACACACACACACACACTACTGTAGCATCTTGTTTACATTTCTCACATTTTAGGCATCCAGCTGAGGCTTTGGATGGATGATGATGCACTGAAATGGGTACAGAGGTAGGTATGTATGTACAGTCCTTTTCAGTGTGGCAGAAAATGAGTTGAACAGGAGAAGAGGATGTGGTTGCTTGTGGAGGGAGAGCAGTGTGGGTGGTGGGTAGAACAGCTGCAGTGACGCTGATGTGATGCTCTGGCTCATCACTTCTTGACTAAAAGAAAGATAGATTTAGAAATGAGTTCAACATTGCCATAGTTCAACAGCTGAAAAGCCTTCGTTAACATACTCCCAGGGATAGAAAGACATCCGGTATTCACTGACTGAAGTAGCCTACCCATCCTCATCAATTAAATCAATTATACTATAGCACAATCAATTACGGTATTATTGTAGACTTCAGGCTACTCCTGTATCACCCTTGTACAATACCGTAATCATTGAATGAAGTAGCGTACCCATCCACATTTACAATTTCATTCATCAGCTAGATAAATAACACTAGCACATACAGTTACATCATTGTAGAACAGGCTACTACTGTATCCACACTATATTATGATACCATTATGATGTCATCATTGTAGAACAGGCTACTACTGTATCCACACTATGTTATGATACCATTATGATGTCATCATTGTAGAACAGGCTACTACTGTATACACACTATATTATGATACCATTATGATGTCATCATTGTAGAACAGGCTACTACTGTATCCACACTATGTTATGATACCATTATGATGTCATCATTGTAGAACAGGCTACTACTGTATCCACACTATATTAGGACACTGTTGTGATTTCATTGGTCTTGTCAGGCATGATTTTAGGTCTTCGATCGAAGTTGTATGTTGTACCTCGTATGCATTTTGGTGAGGTTTCTTTCTCGCCTGAGTAGCCTCGTTTCACTGGCAAAAATAAAATTAAACCATCTAGTATTCAGTGAAATAACAACACAATGTCAAATACAGGTAGCCTAGTCAAATAATTAACATCCAATCACATTAACCGTTACTCTCTCGCGGGAATTCCACTAACTGTTCGTATGTAGCCAAACGTAGCTGCTGCTCATGTTGATATCTGTACTGATGGCGCAAAAGCTATGACAGGGAGACATAGTGGAGTGGTAACGTGCATGCAAGCAGTTGCTCCCGACGCCACTTGGGTACACTGCAGCATCCACAGAGAGGCTCTTGCTGCCAATGGAATGCCTGTAGGCTTGAAAGACGTTTTGGATACTACAGTGAAAATGGTTAACTTTTTTAAAGCAAGGCCCCTGAACTCTCATGTATTTTCTGCACTATGCAATGATATGGGCAGAGACCATGTAACGCTTTTACAACATGCAGAAGTGCTGTGGCGGATGAATCAGAATTAGTTGTGTAACATAGATAATTAAGATGTCTTATCTGCATAATATGCTTATGTGATTTACTTGTTATTAGAATGTATCCCTTTGGACTCTGGTGTTGGCAGTTGCACTTCTTCCCTCAGCTGGCGCTCAGTCATTTGGGGCCCAGAGAGGGGAAAGGTCAGGCTTGTCTTTTACATGTCTCTGGTGCTATGCAGAATACCAGAAAGGGAAGAGGACAGGATGGAACATTGTCTTCATATGTGAATGTATCTGTTAAACCATGTGAAGGGATGGCGTGATTAATGGGGAACCAATTACTTGTCTCCACAATGTCTGTGCGCAAGTCACTCCCTCCTTTGGCATTGGGGGGAGGTGTATGGCAGTGTATGGAACCATTGTATGTCCTCTCTGATGTTGAACTTATCCTGGGATAGTATATGACCTAGAGACTCACTCCCCTCAGTGAGCTTGTCCAGGAGTGGGCTCAAGAAGGGGTTTTACTTGAGATGGGAGTATCTAGAGTTGACAATTGAGTTATGCCATTGGATGAGCTAATGGTTCTGTTCTATACCGTACCAGGAAGAGACGGTTCCAGTTTGGAGTAGGAGGGCCAGACACTGGTCTATACAATGAAAACTGTTGACATAGCAGATGCTGTCTGCTATGTATTATAGATGTCTTTCATACAAATCTTCAACCTTGTGACCATTATATGTATCTGTTATTCGTCATGTAGGTTGAGAGGGGTGTATCTTGGCTATAAAAGATCTTTGTACTTTTGTGTTGTCACTCTCAACGGTTCATTAGAAATAGGGAATCGTTGAAAGTCAGTGCTATTGCAAAGCTCTTATTATTAAAGATGTAGTTTAAGTATAACTCTGACTGGTGTGTGAAGTTTGTCTCTCTCCACATTTGGTAATACAGAAATTAACCACCACAGTGCGCTGGTTATCAACGGGCAAAATATTGACACGTTTTTTTAAATTGTGAGACGAGCTTAAAGTTTTCTTTACTGACCATAATTTTCACTTGTCTGACCGCTTGCATGATGACGAGTTTCTCACACGACTGGCCTATCTGGGTGATGTTTTTTCTCGCATGAATGATCTAAGTCTAGGATTACAGGGACTCTCCGCAACTATATTCAATGTGCGGGACAAACTTGAGGCTATGATTAAGAAATTGGAGCACTTCTCTGTCTGCATTAACCTCTCTGGGACATGTGGGACGCTAGCGTCCCACCCGCGGGACACACTAGTCAACAGCCAGTGAAATAGCAGGGCGGCAAATTCATAACAACAAAAATCTCACAATTCAAATTTCTCAAACATACAACTATTATATCCCATTTTAAACATACACTTATCGTTAATCCAACCACATTGTCTGATTTCAAAAAGGCTTTACGGCGAAAGCATAACATTAGATTATGTTAGGACAGCGCCGAGACAAGAAAAACCACACAGCCATTTTCCAAGCAAGGAGAGACGTCACAAAAACTAGAAATACAGCTAAAATTAATCACTAACCTTTGATGATCTTCATCAGATGACACTCCCAGGACTCAATGTTACACAATACATGTATGTTTTGTTCGATAAAGTTCATATTTATATCCATAAACCCCATTTTACATTGGCGCGTGATGTTCAGAAATGTTTTGCCTCCCAAAACTTCCGGTGAATGAGCACATCAATTTACAAAAATACTCATCATAAATGTTGATAAAATTTACAACAGTTATTGAAGGAATTATATATACACTTCTCCTTAATGCAACCGCTGTGTCAGATTTCAAAATAGCTTTACGGCAAAAGCACATTGTTCAATATTCTGAGTACAGAGCTCAGCCATCAAAGCAAGCTATACAGTTACCTGCCAAGTTCTGGAGTCAACAAAACTCAGAAATAGCATTATAAATCTTCGCTTACCTTTGCTGATCTTCATCGAAATGCACTCCCAGGACTCCCACTTCCACAAGAAATGTTTGTTTGTTCGATAAACTCGATATTTATGTCCAAATACCTCTGTTTTGTTCGCGCGTTCAGATCTCTATCCAAAGGCATAATGCGCGCGCGCAAAACCCGAGATGAAAAGTCAAAAATTTCCATTACCGTTCGTAGAAACATGTTAAACGATGTTTACAATCAATCCTTAGGGTCTTTTTAACATAAATGTTTGATAATATTCCAACCGGACAATACCGTATTCATTACAGAGGAAAAAGAAAGAACGGCGCGCCTGCGCAGTAAACAACTCATAGGTCTCAGGCTTGAGTCAGCTCTTATTCTCTCCCCAGTAGCAGTAGAAGCATGAAACAAGGTTCTAAAGACTGTTGACATCTAGTGGAAGCCTTAGGAAGTGCGAAATGACCCCACAGACACTGTAGTTTGGATAGGCAATCACTTGAAAAACTACAAACCACTTCATGGTTGGATTTTTTTCTCAGGTTTCTGCCTGCCATATGAGTTATGTTATACTCACAGACATCATTCAAACAGTTTTAGAAACTTCAGAGTGTTTTCTATCCAAATCTACTAATAATATGCATATCCTACCTTCTGGGCCCGAGTAGCAGGCAGTTTAATTTGGGCACATTATTCATCTGAATTTCCGAATACTGCCCCTGTCACCAAGAAGTTTTAACAAGGACAACACACAGGTCTTTCCATCTTGTGTGCAAATGAACTCAAGCTTACGGACATTGTCAAATGTGATATAGCGAAGCACCTGAGTGAGTTGTGTACACAATTATGCAGGTACTTTCCCGAAACGAATGACACAAACAACTGGATTCGTTATCCCTTTCACGCCCTGCCTCCAGTCCACTTACCGATGTCTGAACAAGAGAGCCTCATCAAATTGCGACAAGCGGTTCTGTGAAAATTGAATTTAATCAGAAGCCACTGTCAGATTTCTGGATTGGGCTGCGCTCAGAGTATCCTGCCTTGGCAAATCGCTAAGACACTGATGCCCTTTGCAACCACGTACCTATGTGAGAGTGGATTCTCGAACCTCACTAGCATGAAAACTAAATACAGGCACAGACTGTGTGTGGGAAATGATTTAAGACTGAGACTCTCTCCAATACAAGCCAACATTGCAGAGTTATGTGCATCCTTTCAAGCACATCCTTCTCATTAACCTGTGGTGAGATATTCGCAATTTCGATGAACAAATAAGGTTTTATATGTAAGATGGTTAAATAAAGAGCAAAATTATTGATTATTATTATTTGTGCCCTGGTCCTATAAGAGAGAGCGCTGACCCTGGTGCTAGAGGGTGACGGCAGGTGGAGTTTGAATGTTTGAATGGGTACGGAACTATAAAAAGTTTGGGAACCATTGCATAGTACAATGGCATGTAGGGGTAGTGTATTACAATGTAAAATATGTACATATCCTATAGTACAATGGCATGTAGGGGTAGTGTATTACAATGTAAAATATGTACATATCCTATAGTACAATGGCATGTAGGGGTAGTGTATTACAATGTAAAATATGTACATATCCTATAGTACAATGGCATGTAGGGGTAGTGTATTACAATGTAAAATATGTACATATCCTATAGTACAATGGCATGTAGGGGTAGTGTATTACAATGTAAAATATGTACATATCCTATAGTACAATGGCATGTAGGGGTAGTGTATTACAATGTAAAATATGTACATATCCTATAGTACAATGGCATGTAGGGGTAGTGTATTACAATGTAAAATATGTACATATCCTATAGTACAATGGCATGTAGGGGTAGTGTATTACAATGTAAAATATGTAAATATCCTATAGCACCGTGTGTGTATATTTTAATTTACAATTTACTTAATCCATTAAATAAATAGTACTAGGACATAAAATTACGTTATTATTGTACACTTGCCTACTCCCCTATCAACACAGTAAATAATATTGCCTAATTGCTTTTGACAATACGTTATCAACTTGTGTTTTTGAGGACCTGCTCGACTGTATATTCTTAGCGCTGTGTGTTCTCTCCCAGGTGCTTGTAAGGGCACAGACGACAGATAGGTAGGATTGAAATCAAATACATTTTTATTGGTCAAATACTCATATTTAGCAGATGCTATTGCGCGTGTAGTGAAATGCTTGTGTTTCTAGCTCCAAAAGTACAGTAGTATCTAACAATACACAACAATACACACAATTCCAATTAAGGTAGTTTATTCACGCTATAAATAATACGCTATAAATAATACGCTATAAATAATATGGTTACAATTGGTTATCTGCTGCACAGGGAAATATAACCTAACAACATGGCTGTGACTTCACTAATGAATGACCAGAGGAGTGCAACTACACAGCACTACCGAACAGCACCATCCTCCTCACACAACTGCATGAACTTGAATGTCTATAGCTATTGTACATCCACAAGTCTCATTGCTAACAGAATACCCACATAATCTATACAGTAAACATCCATACAACCAAAGCGCATATAAGACTAGACACTGGTGGACATTATACTATACACTGAAATGCTAAATGTCTGAAATGAGATAACAGAAACAACAGGGTTAGCAAGCTTACAGTTGCTAGCTCGCGGTAAAAATGCTAATTAGCATAACAACGTGGAGTGCGTCCACAACACATGAATAGTAAATAATATGAACTGACATTTCTGAAGGACACTGGCCTTGGCTAAAACAAAGAATGCTAATTAAAGGTAATCACAGAAGATGGCTGGAACGTATCACTTGGCTTGTGTACTTTCTCTAGTTACTTCCTTCTCCTCGGTTATTGGGGCAGCAGGTAGGGCGGCGGGTAGCCTAGTGGTTAGAGCGTTGGACTAGTAACCAAAAAGTTGCAAGATTGAATCCCTAAGCTGACAAGGAAAAAATCTGTCGTTCTGCCCCTGAACAAGGCAGTTAACCCACTGTTCCTAGGCCGTCATTGAAAATAAAAATGTGTTCTTAACTGACCTAGTTAAATAAAGGTCAAATAAAAATATTGATTGCCCAGCATGCTCTGCTCCACGTCACCGGTGGGCAAAGCTACAGCTCTCCTATGTTAAACTAATATTTACTCTCAATAGTCTTCGTACAACTTGTTATCAACAAAAAGTAATTATTTTCAAATAAACAAAATTTGCCTCATCAACACAGTAGGCCTAAATATTTTTATATATAACGATATCACTACTTAAATATTGCCTACTTACTCCTCAATCGGATCAAAGACATCTTGGTCATTTTTTCAAGGAAACTGTCTGGGCTAGACACTCTCAAAAATCGCATCTGCCGCTTGTAAAAAATAAATTGTAATAAAACAATTGTCTGTGTCGCCGCCGAACTCTCAAATAGCGTGCCCGTCTTTCACTCTATGAACGGTCACTGCTTTCCGGATTCCTTGGGATGACCTTACCCTGAACCCTAAACTACAACCCTTAACTAACACTAAACTTAACCATTTTACATGTATACATGATTGAGGTATGAACATCCCAAGGATCCCGAATAGCACACACCCTCTTGGAAAGCCGATGAACTCCTCTGTTCGACTGAAAACCATGGACACAGCTCTTATTGGTTGTCTAATACTGGGAACTGGTAACAACACAGTCTGTGATTGGCTGACAAGATTTAGATCTGAAAACAGCGAGATAAGATAACAGGTATGTTATCTTATCTCGCTGTTTTCAGATCTAAATCTTGTTAGCCAATCACAGACTGTGTTGTTACCAGTTCCCAGCCATGAGTTGTTGAGGGAAAGACAGATTACCTATATATTGGACATAATCATTTCTAGGCCCATTAGCGATAACAGGAAATACACTATCACTCAACTTGGCTACTTCGGAATGTCGGCTTGCACGGGTAAAAACGGTAAGTTTCTAACATTTATGTTTGGGATTTAATTAATATAAATAGAAACTATGCACATGTATGCCTTTCGTTAACACGCAGGTGTTGGTATGACGACGTGTTAGTTACACACAGGCGTCACGCAGGCGTTGGTATGACGACGTGTTAGTTACACACAACCGTCACGCAGGCGTTGGTATGCCGACGTGTTAGTTACACACAACCGTCACGCAGGCGTTAGTAAGGCGTTCAATGGTAGGCGACAGCCACACAGTGGTACGGTTGCCTTGGCTTAATTCTGTCACTTATCACCCCCCATACTCCCATCTTTCGGGTAGATTTCTATGGAACTCTGGGTCTTTGCATGTCAAAAAAGAAACACGTCAAATAACATTATATGATGCATCAAATCAGCTTTTAAATTTACACACGTCAAATGACAAAATTCTATTTTAGAATGTTGTGTGTGCTGAATTTGTGTTTACAATACTGCGTTGGTAATAAGACATTATTTGATCAACCAAATGGGAAAATGTCTGTGCTGAGCATTTGAAATAAGAGCAGGATCAAAAATGTTTGCAAATATTTTTGATACAGATGTTATTAGAATCTTTAGCTTGGTACCTAGCTAGCACCAAATACAACCAGCCTGAACACAATGACCAGTAGAAATTGCAGTCATTTTCAATATTCTTAGCAATGATTTAGGAATACATGTGAGTAAGTATTAGCTAGTTAGCCACTTGTTGTTCTCCTATTGAAATCGAACTTCATTTCATGAAAATAAGTACATTAGCTAGCCATCTACTCTGTTGCCCAAAGCTAACATCATAAGCAGCCAGCTAGCTCCAGTTGGCTAGTGAGGCTTGACCGGGCCGGGCAATGTGTTATGAAGCTAGCCACAATAGTGGAATTTGCAGTTCGCCTTTAAAATCAAACTCAAGTCTGCTCAATAAAAGAGAAGGGGATTCATTCTCTGTGGACACACCACACATTAAATGTACACACTTGCATATGACATCAATAACAGGCAAGTCATGACACACAGTGGTACTCCACTTGATTCAGTTCTCACTTTTTATTGTGAAATATTTTTTATATATAAACATATAAAACAAATCTTTGAAGATCCATTAAATACAGCATATCTGTACATACTATTATTTCTATTTATTTTCCTGCAGTGATTAGCGTGTTTAGATTAAACCCACAAGCGCTACTATCTTGGCTTTGGAAGAGGATGGTGGAGGGCATCACCCAGACTAGCTTGGCTCAGTCTGCTCAGTATCCCCCAAAGTCCTCCTTAGAGTTATCAGACTCCAAAACATCCACGTTACATTGTTTTTCCTATGGAAGTGTTCAATACACCATAGTAGGTTGATTGTAACAATAAATGAGGACTGTACAGTATTCATTCACAATACATGGGTATAACTATTTCGAAACTATCTCTAACAAAATATGCGGTCCCACATCGCCGTCTGCTGCTCAATATGAGTACTGCACGATTAATCCATGCACTCGTGGATCTGTTGTGAATACCTGCGACGACTGCTCTGAATTCTGCTGTCCAGGCTGCATCACATCCGGCAGTGATTGGGAGTCCCATAGGGCGGCGCACAGTTGGCCCAGCGTCGTCAGGGTTAGGAGAGGGTTTGGCCGGGATAGGCCGTCATTGTAAATAACAATTTGTTCTTAACTGACTTGCCTAGTTAAATAAAGATTAAATAAAAGAAAAAGAAAACATTTAGAACAATACTCTGGTCTCTGTAGTCAGGAACTTGATAGAAACACACCGGGAGTGGTTTGGTGTCCACTAGTTACCACAACCACAAAGTATTTTTTTTTTAAATCGTCGAAATGTATATTAAACAAAAAATAGCTTTTTGGACTTAATTTAAGGTTAGGGTTGAGCATAAGGTTAACATTGTGCTTAAGGTTAGGTTCAGAAACGAATTGTAAGAAGCTACATTTAAGAAAAGGGCGGAGTTTCTAACTCTGTGGCTGTGGTAACAGGACGACCGAGCAGTTCGAGCCGAGACTGAGACAATAAATAACACAAAGTCACTTTCATCTAACTTTTACATCGGATCCAACATATTCTGACACGCCAAAGCCAACAACATCAGCGAATGTGTGCTTTCTTTCTCATCATGCTGATGGGTGACACGCGTCGAATAGTAGGTGAGTATCTGATGGTACATGAATATCGATAACGGATATTTGTTTTATTGAGTACACACACTCACACACACCGCCCATTGGTTGGTGACTGACGCTGTATTTTTCGTTCATAGAAATCTGTTCCATACGGTGTTATCAGTTTGATACGTTGTACCATGGATTCAATCAAACGAAAAATGCAGGGAGTGTATAAAGGTTACTAGATTGTTGCTGCAGTGTGGAAAGGCAGGTGAACGAACCGGTTAAATAATTACTAGTGTGTTTGAGGATAGACGCGTTATTAACAAATCTAGCCACTAAACTCGTGATCACAGTTTCAGACTAGTCAGTCAGGCTGGTGTGGTCGTGAATTAGCCTGGGCGATGCATCATCTTTCCGCAGCAGTTGTGCAAAACACAGAACTAGAATTAAAGTCGTGATTCTATTTCCATGCCTGCCAACACGTGATACTTATGGACGCAAGATCAGCACTTTACAATCCTATAGTCCTCTCTGGTTGACTGGCTCACCGAAAAGAGGTTTTGCAAGTAAATAGCAGAACGGACGACCGCATCATTTAATCACATCACACCTATAGCTATATGAGTGACATTGGTTCACTGGAACAAGTATTGTGGCTTCATGTGATCTGTCTGGTCATGTTTTCATTCAAATCGGTTAACCCAGAACTAAAAGCTTGCCAAATTTCGTCAGATGCTCAGTTATGTTTACGTGAACGAGAGAGAACGTTTTCATAAACTCCCCCCACTATAGGCTGGCTACATTCATTTAAATGGACTGGTGTCGTCCTAGCGGGTCTGTCACAGTCAAGGGCACGGGGACAGACTCACAGTCAAGGACACGGGGACAGACTCACAGTCAAGGACACGGGGACAGACTCACAGTCAAGGAGACACGGGGACAGACTCACAGTCAAGGACACGGGGACAGACTCACAGTCAAGGACACGGGGACAGACTCACAGTCAAGGAGACACGGGGACAGACTCACAGTCAAGGAGACACGGGGACAGACTCACAGTCAAGGAGACACGGGGACAGACTCACAGTCAAGGAGACACGGGGACAGACTCACAGTCAAGGACACGGGGACAGACTCACAGTCAAGGAGACACGGGGACAGACTCACAGTCAAGGAGACACGGGGACAGACTCACAGTCAAGGACACGGGGACAGACTCACAGTCAAGGACACGGGGACAGACTCACAGTCAAGGACACGGGACAGACTCACAGTCAAGGACACGGGGACAGACTCACAGTCAAGACACGGGGACAGACTCACAGTCAAGAACACGGGGACAGACTCACAGTCAAGGACACGGGGACAGACTCACAGTCAAGGACACGGGGACAGACTCACAGTCAAGGACACGGGGACAGACTCACAGTCAAGGAGACACGGGGACAGACTCACAGTCAAGGAGACACGGGGACAGACTCACAGTCAAGGACACGGGGACAGACTCACAGTCAAGGACACGGGGACAGACTCACAGTCAAGGACACGGGGACAGACTCACAGTCAAGGACACGGGGACAGACTCACAGTCACGGACACGGGGACAGACTCACAGTCAAGGACACGGGGACAGACTCACAGTCAAGGACACGGGGACAGACTCACAGTCAAGGACACGGGGACAGACTCACAGTCAAGGACACGGGGACAGACTCACAGTCAAGGACACGGGGACAGACTCACAGTCAAGGAGACACGGGGACATACTCACAGTCAAGGAGACACGGGGACAGACTCACAGTCAAGGAGACACGGGGACAGACTCACAGTCAAGGACACGGGGACAGACTCAGACTCACAGTCAAGGAGACACGGGGACAGACTCACAGTCAAGGACACGGGGACAGACTCACAGTCAAGGACACGGGGACAGACTCACAGTCAAGGCATAGCCACAGGAAGTAGGGGTGCTGCAGCAACCCCCTGCATGCCAAAGCATTGGTTGCATTTATGGAGTCGCCACTGAGAACAGGGTCTCTTTCACAAGGCAGTCATATATATATATATATATATATATATATATATATATATATATATATATATATATATATATACAATTTTCAAATATAATATACAAGTAATATATATATATATATATATATATATATATATACACAATTTTCAAATATAATATACAAGTAATATATATATATATATATATATATATATATATATATATATATATATATATATATATATATATATATACACAATTTTCAAATATAATATACAAATTGTATATTATATTTGAAATGTGTGTATATATATATATATATATATATATACATACACACACACATATATATATATATGTGTGTGTGTGTGTGTGTGTGTGTGTGTGTGTGTGTGTATATATATATTTGAAAATACAATATACAAATAAAATACAGTACAACACAAATAATCAAGACAAACAGTTACATTCCTCAATATGAAGGTCCCCAATGAATATTTTAAATTGTAGAGCGGCACCAGAACATCAAACTGTAATGTATTTTGTAGTTGGTTCCAGCAATGAGGTGCTTTCAAGCTTAAAGTGGATTTACCTTATCTTTGTCCAGTGTGGCTCCGTTGGTAGAGCATGGCACTTGTGGGTTCAATTCCCACGGGGGACCAGTATGGAAATGTATGCACTCACTACTGTAAGTCACTCTGGATAAGAGCGTCTGCTAAATGACTAACATGTAAATCCAAATGCTCAGATATTTATAGGCGGGAACCCGATTGAATGGACAACCATTCAATTAATAAATATGTAGTCCATCTGAAACATTTTTTTGAGAATTTGAGAACATATTTTTAGTCTTCGCCAACATTAAGTACAAGTTTTAAACCAGCCAGGGCTTCTGTAAGGCAACAAAGTCAGATTGCAGCTCTAGCAATGCCTGGTCTACAGTTGGGGCAATGGCATACATAACGGTGTCATCTGCATACAGATGAATATTACAGGTTATAACAGACCATTTATTATTTATAGAAATAGTAAAGAGAACAGGTCCCACTACAGACCCCTGCGGTACACCCTTTTAAGTCCGATATAACAGATAATTCTCAAACCACTTGCAGAAGCCTGATCCAGGCCCTAATTCCTTCAGCCTTTGAATGAGAATGTAATGGTCGAAAGTGTCGAAGGCCCTGGAAAGGTCTAGAAATACTGTAGCATAATGTTTTTATGTTCTAAGCAATTTAACACATAATTTAAAACATAAGTGGTTCCCAAACGTGTTATAGTCCCATACCCCTTCAAGCATTCAACCTCCAGCCGTACCCCCTCTAGCACCAGGGTCAGCGCACTCTCAAATGTTGTTTTTTTGCCATCATTGTAAGCCTGCCACACACACACTATACGATACATTTATTAAACATAAGAATTAGTGTGAGTTTTTGTCACAACCCGGCTCGTGGGAAGTGACAAAGAGCTCTTATAGGACCAGGGCACAAATAATAATAATCAATAAATTTGCTCTTTATTTAACCATCTTACATATAAAACCTTATTTGTTCATCGAAAATTGTGAATAACTCACCACAGGTTAATGAGAAGGATGTGCTTGAAAGGATGCACATAACTCTGCAATGTTGGGTTGTACTGGAGAGTCTCAGTTTTAAATCATTTCCCACACACAGTCTGTGCCTGTATTTAGTTTTCATGCTAGTGAGGGCTGAGAATCCACTCTCACATAGGTACGTGGTTGCAAAGGGCATCAGTGTCTTAGCGATTTGCCAAGGCAGGATACTCTGAGCGCAGCCCAATCCAGAAATCTGGCAGTGGCTTCTGATTAAATTACATTTTCACAGAACCGCTTGTTGCAATTTGATGAGGCTCTCTTGTTCAGATATCGGTAAGTGGACTGGAGGCAGGGCATGAAAGGGATAACGAATCCAGTTGTTTGTGTCATCCGTTTTGGGAAGGTACCTGCATAATTACTCACCCAACTCACTCAGGTGCTTCGCTATATCAGATTTGACATTGTCCCTAAGCTTGAGTTCATTTGCACACAAAAAATCATACAATGATGGAAAGACCTGTGTGTTGTCCTTGTAAATGCAGACAGAGAAGAGCTCCAACTTCTTAATCATAGCCTCAATTTTGCCCCGGATATTGAATATAGTTGCGGAGAGTCCCTGTAATCCTAGATTCAGATCATTCAGGCGAGAAAAAACATCACCCAGATAGGCCAGTCGTGTGAGAAACTCATCATCATGCAAGCGGTCAGACAAGTGAAAATTATGGTCAGTAAAGAAAACCTTAAGCTCGTCTCACAATTAAAAAAAAACAACCTTGTAAATACTTTCCTGTTGACAACCAGCGCACTTCTGTATGTCGTAAAAGCGTTACATGGTCGCTGCCCATATCGTTGCATAGTGCAGAAAATACACGAGAGTTCAGGGGCCTTGCTTTAACAAAGTTAACCATTTTCCATGAGTGCCCAAAACATCTTTCAAGCTGTCAGGAAATCCCTTGGCAGCAAGGGCCTCTCAGTGGATGCTGCAGTGTACCCAAGTGGCGTCGGGAGCTACTGTTTGCATGCACGTTACCACTCCACTATGTCTCCTTGTCATGGCTTTTGTGCCATCAGTACAGATACCAACACATCTTGACCACCAAAGTCCATTTGATGTCATAAAGTTGTCACAAAAATATCCTCTCCTGTTGTGCTATTGTTCCAGTCGTTTGCAGAAGAGGATGTCTTCCTTAATTGACCCCCCATAAATGTAACAGACATATACCAGGAGCTGTGCCAGGCCTGCCACGTCTGTTGACTCATCCAGCTGTAACACATAGAATTCACTGGCTTGTATGTGAAGCAGTAATTGTTTCAAAACATTTCCTGCCATGTCACTGATGCGTTGTGAAACAGTGTTGTTTAATGAAGGCATTGTCTGTATAGTTTTTTGGGCCTTTTCCCCCAGCATTGTCCCATCCACCGCAGCAGGAAGAATTAAGTCCTCCAAAATAGTATGGAGCTTGCCTGTCCTAGCCACTCAGTAGTTCACCATATAAGACTCTTCTAGCTCCTTCTTATTAATGGTATCTGTTGCTTTTATACATGTCTTACTACTCAAAAGTCGTCTTTATTCTCGCTCAAAAAACTCCTGTGGCTTATTTTTCAAATTGCCATTTTTAGTTTCTAAATATCTGAGTAAGAGTGAAGGTTTCCCGCGAGAGAGTAACAGTTAATCTGGTTGGATGTTAATTATTTGACTAGGCTACCTGTATTTGACATTGTGTTGTTATTTCGATGAACACTAGATGGTTTATTTATTTTATTTTGGCAGTGAAACGATGCTACTCCATTCATTATTAATAATTTTAAAAAATGAATCACATTTTTATTTTGGCGTACCCCCCGACAGCATTGCGCGTACCTCTGGGGGTCCAGGTCAAAACCATTTGAGAATACCTGCTCTAGAACAAGCAGCTGAAATGGTGCGATGTCCAGGTCCAAAACCAGATTGCTGCACATTTAGAATAGAACGAGAAGTTAAAAAAGTTATTACCTGAGAGTTGGCCAGGGATTCTACATCTTTGGAAAGACAAAATAATTGGTGAATTGGACAGAAGTCAGATCTTCTCTTTTATGGGGAAGAGGACATATGCTGCTTTCCAGATCTTAGGGGGGGGGGGGGGGGGTGTTTCAGAGATTTAACTACTTTCCAGATCTTAGGGGGGGGTGTTTCAGATATTTAACTACTTTCCAGATCTTAGGGAGGGAGGGGTGTTTCAGAGATTTAACTACTTTCCAGATCTTAGGGAGGGGTGTTTCAGAGATTTAACTAGTTTCCAGATCTTAGGGGGGGGGGGGGGGGGGGGGGGGGGGTGTTTCAGATATTTAACTACTTTCCAGATCTTAGGGAGGGAGGGGTGTTTCAGAGATTTAACTACTTTCCAGATCTTAGGGAGGGGGGTGTTTCAGAGATTTAACTAGTTTCCAGATCTTAGGGAGGGGGGTGTTTCAGAGATTTAACTACTTTCCAGATCTTAGGGAGGGGGGGTGTTTCAGAGATTTAACTAGTTTCCAGATCTTAGGGAGGGGGGTGTTTCAGAGATTTAACTAGTTTCCAGATCTTAGGGAGGGGGGGTGTTTCAGAGATTTAACTAGTTTCCAGATCTTAGGGAGGGGGGGTGTTTCAGAGATTTAACTACTTTCCAGTTCTTATGGAGGGGGGGGGGGGTGGGTGTTTCAGAGATTTAACTAGTTTCCAGATCTTAGGGAGGGGGGGTGTTTCAGAGATTTAACTACTTTCCAGTTCTTAGGGAGGGGGGGTGTTTCAGAGATTTAACTACTTTCCAGATCTTAGGGAGGGGGGGGGGGTGTTTCAGAGATTTAACTACTTTCCAGATCTTAGGGAGGGGGGGGGGGGTGTTTCAGAGATTTAACTAGTTTCCAGATCTTAGGGAGGGGGGGTGTTTCAGAGATTTAACTAGTTTCCAGTTCTTAGGGAGGGGGGGGTGTTTAAGAGATTTAACTACTTTCCAGTTCTTAGGGAGGGGGGGTGTTTCAGAGATTTAACCACTTTCCAGTTCTTAGGGAGGGAGGGGTGTTTCAGAGATTTAACTACTTTCCAGTTCTTAGGGAGGGGGGGTGTTTCAGAGATTTAACTACTTTCCAATTCTTAGGGAGGGAGGGGTGTTTCAGAGATTTAACTACTTTCCAGTTCTTAGGGAGGGGGGGTGTTTCAGAGATTTAACTACTTTCCAGTTCTTAGGGAGGGAGGGGTGTTTCAGAGATTTAACTACTTTCCAGTTCTTAGGGAGGGGGGGGTGTTTCAGAGATTTAACTACTTTCCAGATCTTAGTAGGGGGGGGGGGGGGGGGGGGGGGGGCGGGGGGGGGGGGGGGGGTTTTCAGAGATTAACACTAACTTTCCCAGATCTTGGGGGGGAGGGTGGGGGGTGAGGGGGGGGGGTGTTTCAGAGATTTAACTACTTTCCAGATGTTAGGGAGGGGGGGTGTTTCAGAGATTGAACTACTTTCCAGAAGTTAGCTGGATTCCCACCATTCTCCTACATAGTGTGATACTTTCTTTCTTGTTTTATCCAGTCAAGGACAGATGAAACATTCCAACTGTGGTAGGACTGTCTTTAAACAGTTAACTGTGGTGTTAGTCTACCTCTGTGTCTGTATAGACCTGTCTTTAACAGTTAACTGTGGTGTTAGGTCTATATAGACACAGA